>NC_056729.1:880498823-880778823 GCF_019279795.1 Protopterus annectens
TAACAGATTTTGCGTTAACATGAATTTTATAAAGGATATAAAGTCTGAAGCTCATATTTCTGTCATTATTGTCTGACTTCATTCCTCAATGATTTCCCAATGATTTGCCCAAAAAACACAATTTTTGGAGAAACAGACCAAGAATATGAGACAAAAATCTGGACATTCTATGAAAATCTGGACAGTTGAGTGGTATGATCAGAAGTCTCTAATTACAGGTAATGTTTGAGGGGAACGAAATAAGTAAGCAACCCTTTTAAGTGAGTTTGTATTTCATATTGTTATACCACCCAACAATTTCATTGTTCACAACTATTTGTGAATGAGAGGTCAGAGGTTTAAATATGATGATATTTGTTAAATAAAATGTGAAGTGATGAAACAACTTCAAGAGAAAAAAATAAATGACTGTATAGCAGGCTGATAATGGGCTGGTATCTGAAAATGGACTGCTTTAAATATGTTAGATATCAGAGGAGCTTGTAAAAGGATTACATCAGTATTCATATTTGGTAGTTTATAATAGAAATAAGATGTTTTTGAATGAACTTTCAATGCAAGGGTAGTTAGTAGAATCCATTTATAATTATATAACTGTTAAGATTTACCAAATGTCATATTTTTATGGCATCCTGATGATTCATATACTTCACACATCTGTCTCCCTTAAGACATATTGTGTCAGGGAAAGATTACTTCACAGAGGCAGGCAGCATCACATCTTATAGAGTTCTTATTAAAACAGTATGTGATGCAAACACAGGGTTCTCTTAAGGACACCAAAGTATTTTTAAAAAGCTTGAATACACTGACACAAAGGAGGATATATTTATAACAATCATTATAAATTCCCTAAAAGGTAGTACTAAACATGATGAAAGTTTTGAATGTGTTAGAGGATTGTTGCATACTTTTTTCACTCTAGGCAGCCTGTTAAAAGAGACCTATTTAGACCCATGTAAGCTTTTTTTAACCCACAATATGTTCATCTTTGTGGATGAATATTATTGGCAAATGTTAAGAATGGCTATGGGTACACCAACGGTCATAACATATACAAACACTTATTTAGCATACAAAGAACAGTAAATTTGAGAAAAGGCTTAAATAATACGTCCAATGTTTTTGTTAATTCACTGTCAATAGATTTATTACTTGGTCTTAGGAAAATGATAAGGTGACTGAATTTCTGGACTTGTTAGAAAGGTACCACATGCATTACAGAATTAAAATTGAAATGTTAACTGCATTTTAGTGTAGCATATCCTGCAGATGATAATAAAGCTAACAATATGTTACAAATAACGCAGGTCATTAATATTATTAAAAGGAATATCACAGGCAGACTAGTTACAAACAGAGACTGAACGGCAAATACCACTGGCTACCAAGGCATTTCGAAAGCATTTATTACATCATATCATTTAATGAATAAATAATGGGCATTTTCAAAATGTATTTTTCTTCACAGCTAAAAGGAAACAAGAAATTAGAAAAAGTTCATGGTAACTTTATTTACATATTTTAATACAGTTTCACAGTATTAATACATTTTCACAGTATTTCAAGTTACTGGCATTTTTTCACGCAAGTTAATACAGTTTTGTGATTGCTGAGTGGGACCTGTGAACTATCAGTTTACAAGCAGAGTACAGTGTCTCCACTAGGGGGCTGAATGGACTTGTACTTCCACCCCCACATTCCATGGGTTAGAGTGCTATAAATCCCTTGGCAGATGCAATGCTATCCTTCTCTCCTCTGCATTAGCTCAATACTTGGCCACAGCAACATATCATTCAGCTCTGGGTTACACCACCACATTCTACCCAAGGCGGGTGAACTACCACTGTTTACACTTTACCACCCCACACCACCCCCAGCTAACTCCTCCATCATGTCACTGGGGCTGCAGTCAGGGCACTATCCTTCTATAATGTGGAGCTGTCCTATACGAATACACACATTCCCTAACTCTCTCTTTCTCATGTGTATCTGTGTCGTATGACCAAGACATTCAAGACGTGTACAAGCATTTCACCATACCTCTCAACCATACCAAATTCCTTGGTATTTACCAGTTTTGAGGGCAAAATAATGGGGTGCCATGAGTTTCAGAGTGGCCCCTTCAATTCCAGATTTTATTTTTTACTTTTATTTATGGCCACAGTGGTGCAGCGGTTAGCATTGTTGCCGCATAACAAGAGGTTGTCTAGTTTGATTCTCAGTCGGCGTGCCTTCTGTGCAGAGTCTGCATGTCCTCCCTGCAGTCATGTGAGTTTCTTCTAGGTGCTCCGGTTTCCTCCCACATTCCAAAGACAAGCAGTAGGTGGATTGGACACTATAAAATTGGCTGTAGGTGTGAGTGTGTGTGTGATTGAGTAGCACTGATGAACTACCTCGGCAGGGCTAGCCACCCAACAGTGTAAATGTTTGGCTCCAGATGATTGTCACTGTTGAAGTGACCCCCAACCCCATGTGCAAAAGGGGTTGAGGATGGATGGATTTATGGATTTACAATTTTAAGTTATGGCTGACATCATCATGCAATACCAGCATATCCCGTAATGTCATAAATGTGGAGAGGTGTGCGTGATGACATCAGCTTCGTTAGGCAGTGCCTGACTGCCTGTCAGACTTGGAGACTAGAGCTGGAGATTTAAAAAAATAAAAACAAAGTTCAGACAGTTGTTTACAGCCAGGGCACAGCCTACCCAAAGGTGACTTACTGCGCAGCCAACCAATGAACGAGGATATCAAAGTTCATGATTTATTATAAGGAGGTTTTGTTTCTATTCTAATGCCTTGAGGGCTGTCTACTCTAGAAGAGTGATTAATTTTTGTATTGAATGGAAGTTTTCAGTTCCTTTGGTTTGAGTCAATTAGGCTGACAGCTGTGCTGACAGAAAGAACTTTTCGATTTGTTTTCGACAGCACACATCTAAACAGTAATAATGGTATTGAAGGTGTCATTAGGTCCATTATAAAAGGCTCACTGCAAATGCAAACTAAATACAGATGAGAGATATATTTTACAATTATTGCATATAGAATCGTAGGTTAGAATGGAATCTGCCGAGGTTAGGATCTGTGGTGGTGTGTTAGGTCTTTGTATGGATCAATTGACTGCAAACAACTGCTGTGTCAAAGGTGATCTTCAACTAAACCTTGTATTGTGCTGTAATCTCACATGTTTTGTCTGAAACTGATGTATTTTATTTTGTCATTGCTTATGGACGAAGGATGCTGCAAAATTTTGGTGTCCCAGAGTTCAGGGAATCCATGTCCAGCAGTCTTGTGTAAATCAGTATACAAATAATGCATAGGTGGTTGAAGTATGCTAAAATAAATTTAGTTTTGTATATTTTGTAATGGGGGTAACATTGTCAGTAGATAGTATAACTCTTTTGTTATTTGTAAACATGGCAAGTTCTGCATCTGGCTAGCCAAGTTGATGGTAACTTAGCAAACTGGTTGTGTACATTTATGAGGTCTCGAACCTGGAAGTTAAGTAGGTCTACATCATTTTGTAAATTGATTACAGATGAAGCTGCATTATACAAGTGAGTACAACTGTATGCATGCATGTCTTATACAGTGAACATTTGCTACAGATAGTGCAGAATACGATAATTCTGATAATTTACATGTTTACGTTATTTGATCCACATAATTAAAAAGTGGAAGGGCCACCAAAACACACACAAAGTATTAGGCCAACTGTCAGCAATATATGAGGGTTTCCTTATGAAGAAGTGAAGATTTTTTTTCCACTTAAGCATATTCAGTTCTGTGTCACTGGGATTGTTTTACACGATGGTGTATCTGGCTATTCTGATCCAGACCTAATCAATTTTTATACCACACTGTTTCATTTTACATATTTTATAACAATGTGACAGTTTGCACTCTGCAAAATACAAATCTTTATTTTAGGAAACATCATGCCTGAAAGTATCCACTACCGATGAGTGATGGAAGGGTTTCGAGGTTGTTGAGCTGCTGAGTCTGTGATGTTTGCCTGATGTTGTTGTCATTGTATCTTAGTCTAGTGACAAATTTAAAACATCTCTCACTACTAATGCAGTTTTTAGGTGAGATACTCAATTTATTTTGCTTCATTGGATCTATTATTTCTGTCCATTTATCATGGCCTGATGTTTGACCAGTTGTGCTTACTTTTCCTGTGCCTTTGTCCAGATTTTTCACGTTTCCAGGTTGAAAGGTATGCATTTCACACAAATGTTTTAAGATGCATTTAAATAATGAGACAGAAATGACATGTTGCACTCCCTTTTTAAGAGCATATCGGTATTTGAGCACTGTATTCAGTGTTATAACAGCTTATTATCTCAAGAAGACAGACTCATGTAGTCTGAAAAAAGTTGAACAGTTCTGCTGTAACATTCTGTAGAATCAATAAAATGTTATCATTTTGCCTCTCCATTTTAACATTTCTCATTAAAATACTTCAAGATTGAGTCTCTTATTGCCAGACTTTCCTTTTGTTTTTAAATTAGCTGTTGGATTTCTGGTCAAAATCTAATGTGGTTTGGAAAAGAAAAAACAAATACAAGGCTTATAAATTATTACAGACAGTGCCTAGTTGTATAAAGATAACAAGCAAATTGCACCACCTTGTGGCCAGCTGGAAAATACATACATTACATTTTATTAAATGGCAGTAACTGGAAGTAAAAACACGTTTTCTGCCTAGTTTTACCCCCATTTTTTTTTACTACAGTCATTAAAATGGCGTTTTTATAACAGAGCTGAGTTAGTCACAGAAGCAATGATGTGGTTTCTGCCTTTTAGAGCTGGAAAGCAAAATTATGGTTACAAAAGCAAAGGATTCCAGATGGAAAAGTATAGCTGTTTAAGTAAACTTGCTATAACAGTAGATAGATGACTGATCATTGCTGCAGTAGCCTAAGCTACATGGGATATAGCCTGCTAAGGATAAAATAGCCAGACAGCTTCCAAAGCCCTCAAGGCACCTTCCACATGCCCAAACTATAAGTTAAACATGTGCGGAATAAAAGCCAGGTTTGGGTGCCAAGCCTTTCAGAGCTTTCAAGACAACAGAAAGAGGGAGGCTAAAGTTCTGAAAGAATAATAGAAATGTTGTTGTTATTTGCCTTTTGGCTTTTCCCGGTTAGGGGTCGCCACAGCGGAACTCCAGTCCGCTAATGATTGGCAGTAGATTTTCACAAACACCAAGGTGCCAGCTCGACATCCAACCTTCAGCGAAGGCACACCCATAAAATATCCACAACCTGGCCAAAAAAAAAAAAACACACAAAAAATGGAGGGATAGGGAGGGAGTGGCTACCACAATAGTGATCATTCAAACATCTGCCGTTATGGTACATTTACTTACACAACTATTGTATGTTCTTCATAAAGATCACTGGTGCAGCAGCCTCAGCTATATGGGCAGATTACCATAACTTAGACTGACTGGGAGGAGGAAGGATGAGGACCCAGGAGCCCCTGGAGAAGTGTCCTAGCAAAGCCTGTCCTAAACCTGGAGAAAGAATCTAATTTATAGTGCTTTATAAAAATGTTCACAGAGGACCAAGTTGCTGCCTCTAGAATATTTATAGAATCCAACTCTTTCCAATAATCAACAGATAAAGCCAAGGGCTTGGTAGTGTGAATATTGACCTTGCCTGAAATTGTTTCGTTATGGTGTGTATAATGAAATGTAACAGCATGAGACATCCATTTTGAAATAGCCTGATCTGACACAGGTTATCCTTTTTTCTTATCTTCAAAATAAATGAAGATCTTAAAAGTTTTGTTCTGTCAACGTAGTACTTGAGTTGTCTATGGACATTCAGGGTATGGAGTATACTTTCATCTTCATTTTCTGAGAAGGAGACGAGGAGATGGATACTTGGCCGTAGATAAACTCGGATACTACTTTAGGCATAAATAAAGGATTAGTTCTTAAGGAAACCCTATCTTTGTGGAAAATGAGATAAAATTTACCCACCATTAGAGCTTGCAACTCAGATATTCTTCTTGCAAAAAGTTAGAGCAATTAGTAAGACTATTTTCCGTGTTAAGAACCTGAAGTCAGTTTGACAGAGTAAAACTGGATTTTTCTAACAGAAAATTAAGAACCCAAGGAGGCACCACCTGTTTTTTGGAAGCTTCTTATGCCAAATCCCTTTCAAAAACATTTTTTCATAAGGTTGCTTTGAAAAAGGAGCATCCATGAGCAAACACGCTGAAATGGGTGACAAATGAACTTTGACTGAAGAGTAAGAAAGGCCACAAGATAGTAACTGACATAAAAACTCAAGCCCTTAATAGGTGATATTTCTTTTCTTGGCACTGACTAAAAAACATTTTCCATTTGCTAATACATGATTTTTAGTAGCAGGCTTTTTTGCTTGCATCAATATCTACCACAAATCCTCAGAAAAAAAAAACTGTCATAAAATGTATTAAAATTCTCTCATCCAGGTACTCAGTTGCAGTTGTTTGGGTCTGGAGTGCTTCAAACACTCCTGGTTTTGTGTGAGGCAATCCAGTTGGTGAGGAAGGTTGTGATAGCTACCCCTAGTCATTTCCAAAAGAAGGGAGAACTACGACTGCCAAGGCCAGAAGGAAGTCACCACAGTGATTATGTGTACGTCCGGCTGAATCTTAATATTGATCCTGAATATTGGTGGAAAGAATGGAAAAGCATACAGGAACATTCCCATCCAAGGAAAAGAAAATGCATATGTCTTCCAGACCTTCTTGCATGAAGTCTTGGAGCAGAAGTTTGACAAATGATTGTTGTGAGTGGAGGCAAATAGATCTATATGAGGTGTTCCCCACAGATGAATCTGTTCTTGGAAGACTCCCTGATTCAATTTCCATTCATGAGGTTATGTCCTGGTCCTGCTCAGCTTGTAAGACCCACACAATTTTGTTCTTAATGTATGTAAGATGCTTGTAGAATGAGATTGTATTAAAGAGCTGTATTCCAGGCTGCCATGGGAAGTCTGCACAAGAGAGTAAAATCTGGTTCCTGCTTGCTTTTTTATATACAACATTACTGTGTTGTTGTCTACAAATACTTGAATAGGTCCTGAGGACCATAAATAGTTGAGATAATTGAGAGTATTTATAAGAGCTAATGTCACTTTTATGTTCCTGTGTTTTGTTCTGTTGTTTTTTGTTCCAAAGATCCTTCACTTTTACTCCCATATACATCGTTGTTCAAGCAAAGTCTGAGGTATCTGTTGTGACTGACAGTGCTGAAGTAGGAAAGATGAATGTGAGACACAGATTCTGAGAAATTTAGTGTCTCCACCACAAAATCTCCTTTTTGACAAATGCCAAAATAGGAATTTGAAATATCATCGGATGTTGATGCTGGGGCAATACAGATTTCAGGTTCCATTAGATTTTTCTCATGTGGAGTGTGGTAGTAGCTATCATGAATATCATATATGCCATGAGAAACAGAATCCTGAATTCCCTTGTCAAGACAGTAGTCTGACAGGAAGAGCACAGGAATAGATTTAAATACAGATCCATTTTTTTCTTATGGAAGAAAATGTCTTTGAAGTGACTCATCCAGGAAATACCACAGGAAAATAGCCCAGTGAGAAGGAGTCAGACAAGACTAATGTAAGTTCTCTTGGAACCCCTGTGTAGGAGATCCTTTACCCAACTAAGAGATTCCTGACATTTTGAAAAAGACTCTAAAAACATAAACAAAGTCATCTAAATAAGGTAAAATGTGAATTTCTTGAAGTCGGCAGCAATCAATCACAGGATCCGGACACTTTGTGAATACCCTTGGAGTGCTAGATAGAACAAAGGGCGATGCAGAGAACTGAGAATGTGATCCAGACACAGAAACCTTTAAGAAACATCTGAAATCTAGATCTATGGGAATGCAATAATGTGCATCCTTTAAATCTAAGGTCATTAGAATGCTCACATGGAGAACGAGGGTGTAAAATGTTGTGAAGAGATAGTATTTTGAACTTGAGTATGGTGTTAATTAGCTTCAGAGAAGAAAGATCCAGAACTAGTCTCCAAGAATGTTTTCTCTTTGATACCAGGAACATTTTGGAACAAAACCCTTCCTCTAACTAAGGAAGAGGGACAACTACTATCACCCCCTGGGCAAGCATATACTGAATGATGGGGGGTCTGGTCTAGTGAATGAGGAGGAATCCAATGAAAAGTAAGGATAGACTCCCACTGCCATCTGTAACCTTGATGGATTACTCTCAGAACTCATCCATCTGAAATTATCTGTTGTCAAAGAAAAAAATGGAGGTTCAGACTTACTAGAAGGCTTAAAGGACTGCCAGGGTAGGAGTAATCCGAAGTTTTCTTAACAAATTAGGATAACACAAATAATAAAAAGATGTACGTAAGGAAAATCTAAAAGTAAGCACTTCAAATCAGCTTTCATCTCTTGCGATAACTTTTAATGATTTCTGCAGCAGAAGGTCTAAAAAATAGCTCTCTATTTAAGGGAGAACTCAAAATTTCACTTTTGACATCCTCTGGGTGTTTTTGAGAAAATACACAGGCAAATGTTCTCGTAACACTTCCAGCAGCGGTAGCCCAGGAGGTGGCACCAGCCAAATCATATGCATATTTCAAACAGTGGGTAGTCACTTGTAGAACAGAACAAAACAAGCAAAACAAAGCAGATTTACCTCACTAGAGGAAA
Source organism: Protopterus annectens (assembly GCF_019279795.1). NCBI lineage: Eukaryota > Metazoa > Chordata > Ceratodontiformes > Protopteridae > Protopterus > Protopterus annectens. The sequence goes on from NC_056729.1 coordinate 880,507,516, forward strand.
CAGATGCCGAAATATTCCTTATATTCTCAAAAGAGTCAAGCTCATACTTCAACATATGAGCTCGGCGACCGAGAATTCTAAAAACAAGTGTTGCAGAAGAATACACTTTTTTACCTAAAATCTATCCAAATCCTTCCCATCCTTTTCAATAGGAGATGGATTAGTATTAACCAAATGTTTAGCAACAGCTGGATTCATGAAGACAGCACCTGCCGGGTCTGATCTGGGATGAGTGTATAAAAACTTAAAATACTGTGATATTTTATATAGTCTATCAGCTTTTTGAGGGAAGAAGGCCAGCTGTCAGAGAAACTGGCTATGACAAAAACATCATTCAAAACTGACAGAACAGAGGGAATTGGAGTAGGCTCTGGAAATTCCAGTTGTAATAAATCATAATAGTTCCTGAGGGATTGAGAAACATCATAATGTCTGCATGGAAACAACTGATTCATTCTGGAAATCATTTCAGAGAAAGATAATCCTTTAAAAGTACTGACCAAAGCCATACTCTCCTCAGAATCTGAATTGTAATTCTGTATAGACAATGCAAAATTGCCTTCAGAATTATTTTGAGGTTTAAACTTTTTAATCTTTTCAGAAAATAAAGAATCACTTTTTTTATTTTTACCAGAAATATCCATGCAGCAAGGGACAAGAGCTGGTACTAAACTCCAGGCTACGCCCAATAAATTATTATTGCTCAGGGTAACTGAAACAGAAGACATAGGTTTAAGTTTTTGTTTCATTTTTATGGGAGTTTTTTGTAGAAAAAGACCCAATTTTGCCAGCAAAAACCTCCTTCAGGATGAGTACAGATTTCTGGCTATACAGAGTGGCATTCTCTGCCCCTTCTCCCAGAACTGACAATAGTGGCTCTCCCTTGCCCACCAATGGCACTCTAACAGCCACAGAGTGTCTAGCTGACAGGTTCAGAGCAAACTTCTCCCCCCCTCCCTACCAAAAGAGCAAATATCTATCACAGCAGAGTGCTGCCCCCCTGACATCTCAGATGCTCAGGTAAGAGCCGCCCTCTCCAAAGCAAAAAACACAGCATCAATGGGACCAGACGGTGTCCTGGGCTGCGTCCTACATGAACTCCAAGAAGATCTAAACCCAAACATAAAACTACTGTTCAGTCTCAGCCTTACTACAGGATATGTACCCGAAGAGTGGCATACAGCAACAGTGGTCCCTCGCCACAAATGTGGTGCCTCAACGGATCCTGGAAACTATCGCCCCATAAGCCTGACTAGTCTGGTCTGCAAAGCTATGGAAAGGATAATCGTGGAACTCATAAATAAAGACATTGTGGACCTACAGACACTGGATCCTACCCAGTTCAGCTTTGTTAAGGGCAGATCCTGTCCCTTAAACCTGGTTGATTTCTTTGAAACAGTCACCAAGGCCATTGACGAGGGGAAGGTGGTCCACACAGCCTACCTGAACCTCGCAAAAGCCTTCGATACAGTACCCCACTTGGGCATTATAGATAAGCTCACCAGCTTAAATATAAACCCCTATGTCACTAGATGGGTTGCAAACTGGCTCAAGGACAGAACCCATATGGTTAGAATTGCTGGAGCCATGTCAGACTCCAAACCAGTTACAAGTGGTGTCCCACAAGGCTCAGTCCTGGGACCTCTCTTGTTCGGTATATATTTCTCGGAGGTACAGTCCAACACGGAAGGACTGTGGCTAACCAAGTTCGCAGATGACTGCAAACTAGGCGCCATAATCGACTCTCCAGCCAACACAAGCATCCTACAAAAGGGCCTCATAGAAAAAGACAACTGGTGCCAGAGCCATGGCCTCAAGCTAAATGCCAAAAAGTGTATAGTCATCCCCTTTGGCAAAAACAAAGTGCCCACAAATTACCACATAGGTGGTAATCCATTAAGTATGGAAGAAGTAATTAGGGACCTGGGGACCCAAGTTGATAGCAATCTCTCATTTGAAAACCACGTGGCCAAAGTGGTTAGAAAAACATTTTATATAGCCCACCTAATCATGAAGGGATTCACATCTAGATCAGGGGAGGTCATTGTGCCTCTTTCCTCATCCCTCATCAGGCCCATAATTGAGTACAATGCCCCTTTTGGGATGTACCTTACCAGACACCTGCAGCAACTAGAAAGATCCTAAAGGTACCTCACCAAGAGGATCAAAGGGCTCAAACAGATGCCATATGCTACCCGGTTAAAGAAACTTCAGCTCTACTCAGTGGCATACCACCTGCTCAGAGGCGATCTGTGCCTGATGTATAAAGCCATGTCCAACCCGGAATTAATAGACATGCTGCACCTCAGAAAATCCAAATCCCATCGAGCTACTCGCTCGAGAGACTTGAACCTCAGCACTGGAATAAATAGGACATGCTGGAGGGACAGATTCATAACCCAGAGGCTCCCTTTACTCTGGAATAAAATCCCAGTCCAGGTTAGGCAGAGTCCCTCATTGACTCTCTTCAAAAGGAATCTTGATGAGTGGATGGGAGATCGTAGGTTTACCCCAGGTATCACTTCCGTGTCACTGTTAGACAGAGGCACAGTATACTAACCTCGAAAAAGGGCATAGCAAAATTCATTTAAAATGGGTGGCAAAAGCCACACTCTGGCTAGGCTTATAAATGCCCTAGGGCAGAGAGCCTAGTATGAACCTATGAACCTATAAATTCCTGGTCCATGGTGGCTGCAGAGTCTACACCAGGGGAACCCAGGGGAAAAAGATGAGTGGTCTAAAGAACCAGTTTTTGCCACAGTAGAGTCATCTACCTGGTAGATAAGGCACTTTAGCAGTGTGCTGTGGTGGCAAAGGCTGTTTAATAATTTTCTTCTTTTTGTGGCTGGAAAAAGGAAAAACTGATGAGCTGGTAAGTTCATGCCATGGTTAAGCTGAAAAGGGAAGCCTGGTGGAAATAGTTCGTAAAACATGTAAGCCATAAAAAAGTATAATTTGATCAGTTAAAACCCAGCAAAAGGCCCTTTAAACACTTACCCCAGCCTGCAAAAGTGAAATAACACAACTTTAACCAAAAAATTTAAAGTTAGTTTTAACAACTTTAGCCACAAAGGTAAAAATGTAACACGTTTAAAAGTGTACAAAAGTCACATGATGGTTATTAAATTCTTTCTCCTAGCTTAATTAATTTAGTTTTACAGCAAAAAGTAAGTTTCCTAATAAAAAGAAAAGTGGAAGTTTTTTTTTCCCTGAATGGAACTTATCTGCCCAACAATGGAACAGTGTTAGTTGACAGTCGATTCTCGAAAGTCCACAGAATGCTCTCTTCAGTGACAGGATGGACATTGCAAGCAAAGCTGACTTTTGGTCAGCTCATCTTGAGCTGACTAACAGTTTGAGTGCTTGGAAAGTGCCCTGAAGGCTTTGAAAGCTGGCTGAATGTTGTATCCTTGGCAAGTAATAGGGACATATTTGACACAGATGTCACATAGGAATGTGTTAGAATAACACTCTCAACCTTTTAGATCAAGAAATGTGGACAAAGCCATAAAACTGGAGGGACAAAGGGCCAGAAATAGGGACAGATGTTTAATATTGCACTTCCAAACTGAATATATAGGTTGTACATTAGCATGAACTTTCTGAAGAGCATGACGTTTAAAACTCAAATGTCAGTCATCAGTTTGTGATTGCACTCTGCGATGAGATGCCAATGATTTGCCAGGAAAAAAATGTTATGAGAGAAAGACCACAAATATGAGACAAAAACTGCATACTGTGCACAGATCAGGACAGTTGAGAGGTAAGCATTCAACTGTATGTATTATTGAGTCATAACAGTCCAGAGATCATCCCAGTGATATGGCAGAAATCCACATATTTGATGAGGAAAACATCCAGACATCCTGGGAATATCTGGACAGTTGAGAGGTATGAAAGTGAAGTATATGTGTATGTGTATACGTATATGTGCCTCCCACACCCCCCCAACTAAATATACAAACTCCGAAATCGCTCCACATTGAAGAAAGGGCAAACTCCGAGCAACAGCCAAATGACTTGTTTCCCTGAGTGGAAACTGCCATTCGCAGTTTGGTGTGTTCAATTATTAGTGATCGACGCTTAGTTATTCGATTAACTAAACATTCGATCAACTAATATAGACCTGTGCAAATAGTTATACCTGAATATGAGTGTATTCTCAGCAGAGCTTTCCAGCAAGATGGCCACAGGTAAAGGATAATAAGATCACAGGATCAAAGGAAGTACTAGGATAATGACCCTAGGGCCCTTACAAGCCTAGCCAAGTTTTACCCTTATTTCCATGATCAGCACCTACTGCCCCTGTCCAAGAGGGACACTGGTCTCACCCCTGGGGTGAATTTATGGTTACCCATCCAATCATCCAGATTGCTTTTGAAGAGGCCCAATGAGGTGTTCTGTTTGACATGAAGTGGGAGTCTGTTCCAAAGGTGTGGTAACCTCTGGGAGACAAATATGTCCCTCCAGGAGGTTCTATTAATGTCACATACCAGGTTAATGTCTTTAGAGTGAGTAACCTGTGTATGATTTGACTTGCAGATATGCAGCATTTCCAATAAAACAGGGTCAGAGATTGTTTTATATGCAAGGCAGAGATCACCTCTGAGTAGCCTGTATGAAATGCGTTTATATTATGCTGTCGAAAACTCATACTGTCGACAGCATAATAATCAACACAAAAATGTCAAAACCCCTGAACATCGAACACACACAAAAAAAAAACACCCAAACACAACACAAATTGCTCTATGCAGGGGGGCTAGCCCCCTGCACCCCCCACCCCACCCCCGCTACTTAAATATACCAACTCCGAGATCGCACTACATTGCAGTAAACGGAAATCTTCCCTTATGGAGATTTCCGTTTACACACGCAATGACCTTCGCTTTGGACATTTTGGTGCTGACAATATCAACCCATAAGAAACAGAATAAAATGACAGTGATTTCAGATGATCCACATAGGACAGACGTTGAAGAACTTTAATTTTCCTTGTGAGGAAACTTTGTGGTCTCTCCAATTGCTGCAGGTGCTTTGAAAGGTACATACCAAAAGGAGTGTTATACTCAATTATTGGCCTGATGAGGGAAGAGCACAGGGAGGTTATAACTTCTTTTTTTTGGAGGCAGTGTCGTCACTTATGGGATGAGCAATATAGAATGTCCTTCTTACCACTGTGAAGACATGGTGATCAAATGTAAGGTTGTTGTCAACCTGTGTTCCCAAGTCTCTTACCACTGAATCCATACTTAGGATGTTGCTATTGATGTGGTAGCAGGAACATCTCTCTTACAGAAAGGGATGATAATATATTTTTTGCATTGAGTTTAAGGCCATGACTTTGTTACCAATCATTTGTTTGTGTAAAACTCTCTTGTAGGATGTTAACATTGTTTGGAGATTCTATGACTGCTCCCAGTTTGCAGTCATCAGCAAACTTTGTCAGCCACAGACCTTTAGTTTTTGCTTGTACTTCAGAGAAATAGATTCCAAACAGCAGAGGTCCCAGGACCAATCCCTGTGGAAAATCACTGGTCTGTTGTTGGAGGTGGATTCTCCTATTTTGACTATATGGGTTTTATCAGTGAACCAGTTAGCAACCCATCTAACGATATAAGGGTAGATACTTAGCTGGGTGAATTTGTCAATGATGCCTGAATGGAGGATAGTGTCAAAAGCCTTGGCTAAGTCTATGTAGGCTGTATGCACAGATTCCCCCCTCATCCAGAGTCTTGGTGACCATCTCAAAAAAGTCCACCAGGTTTAACAGGCATGATCTCCCTTTGACAAATCCAACTGAGTAGAGTCAAGTGTTTTGAGATTACCTATATTTTTTGTTGCCAAGGTCCATGATGATTCACTCCATGGCCTTGCAGATAGGCTAGTCAGGCTAATAGGTCTGTATTTCCCAGTGTCAGTGGAAGCACCACCTTTGTGCAAGGGAATAACTGTGGCCATTTTCCATTAAGCACCACCTTTGTGCAAGGGAATAACGGTGGCCATTCTCCATTCAGCTAGGATGAAGCCAGTGCTTAGACTATTATTAAAAAGAGTACCTAATGGTGTTGCTAATTCTTGTTGGAGCCCATGTAGGATGCAGCCTGGGATGTTATCAGGTCCCATAGATGCTGTGTTTTGGCCTTAGAGAGGCCATTTACAGCCTGCTCTTTAGAGCTACAAGGTAGGGGACAGGTCTTAGGGATGTCATGGGGTACATGTGGCAGGGGCAGGTTAGTGAAGTTTTCACAGAACCTGTCAGCTAACAGGTTAGGTATGTCCACAGGCTCAGTATATGTTGTATCATTAACTACCAGTTTGGCACAAATCTGGGTCATCCCTTTTAGGTTACAGATGTAACTAAAAAGCTAATTTGGATTTGTAATTTGCTTTGGAAGACTTCACAAGAAGTCTTATTTGCTTGTTTTAGCTGAGGAGGAGTGTTTCCACTTTAGGGCTTGCTCCCTCTTACTCTTAGACAGCAATTTCTTCCTCTTATTATAAAGCCTATTAATGGCAGTTATCCTACAGGCAGGTTTGCTCTTCCTTGAGGAGCTTGTTTTGGTTCTATCACGTACGGCCGAGTCAATGCAGTTATACAGGTGTTTATATAAAGCACTGGTGTATAACTCGGCATAGTTGGTAGTTCCATCTGAGGGGTGAGGTGCATGAAGATATTTATATCATCCCATATGAGGTTATAATCTGCTTTGGAGAAGTATTTTAGTTTAGTTGCTGCGGGGGGGGGGGGGCAAGGTGGGATAATTACTTCGAAAGAGACTGATTTGTGGTCAGATCTTACCAGGGAAGACCTCACAGTGAGGGTGCTACAGTGGTTCCCCCATATTGGTAAGTACCAGATCCAGGATGTTGGCACTCCTTGTGGGGGGGTCAACTAGCTGGTCCAGGGCATTGGAGTTAACGAAGTCGAGCAACCTTTGGGCAAGTGAGTTTGAGCACGAGTAATTTACCCAGTCAATGGATGGGTAGTTAAAGTCTCCCAAAACCATGGTGTTTAGATGTATCATGATAGACTCAAGTAGATATAAATAGGCAGAGTGGGTGTCCTGATTCATGGAGGGGGTCCTGTATCTGGTAGTGACTTGAACAGTTGTCCTACCAACAGTTAATTGCACCTGAAGTATTTCCATGAAATCATACTGTTTAACCAATCTGGAGGTGTATTTATCTTTAACAAATATTAATACACCACCTCCTTTAGTTTTCATGCCTTCAGTTTGTGGTCTGAATGTGTGGAAGGAGGTGTAACCCAGTATGGCTGGGGTGCTCTCCACAGCCTTGAACCAGGTCTCCATGACTGCACAAATGTCTGCATCTTCCAAAGTGAGGGCTTCTTCCACTGAGTGCAGTTTCAAGTTAAGACTCCTAGCATTTAGCAGCATAACCTTGAGGTTGTTTTCAGATGGAGTTTTTACATCAGGAATGTTGTCCTTGAGACACTGCCTAGAAAGGCACTATGGGGGTGGCAAGAGCCTTACGCAGTAGCTGAAATCCCAAGTGTGACAGATGAAGACTATCTCTGGCAAAGCATAGAGGTCTGTCGATAATGTCCATCCTAGGCTGACAGATACTGGATCCCCTTAGAATGACACCAGAAATTAAGTCAATTATTGAAGTCAGTCATTTTCTGTTTGTATTGAGGCATCATCCTAAGTGAAGGTAAAATGCTACTTAAGGCTAGAGATATACCTGCCTGAGGCATATAGTCTGAGAGCTCAGTCATATCTCTCTTCATATAGTCTAGAGAGGTATGTCTCAAGTCATTCACACCAACCTGGACTATGACAGAGTCATAACAGTACCTATTGTTGAGAGACTTGAGTGCATGTGTGATATGGTGGATCCTGGCACCTTACAGATAGTTGACCATGACCTTTTCCTTATCCAGCCTGGTGAGAGGGGACATCTGTGTGTCTCACGATGGAATCATCTGTGACTAATATGTTTGGTTTTGTGTTGTGCTTTAAGTGCTTGACACGTGAGACACTGGTGTATGAGCTATTATGTGTATTGTGTTCTGCAGAGGAAGTATTATTGATAGCATGCTTTTGTTTGTGTTTGGTAGGTCTCCTGTGTTTAGGTATGTTTTTGATGAGGACCTCTGCATATGTAGGTATGTGTGATGTGGGTTTGGGTGGAGTAGGAGGTGAGATGTGCATGCTGACAACCTGCTCATTGTCATATGTACTGACTGGTGTGTCGGAGAGCATGGATACAATGTTCTTAATATAGTTGCATCTCTCACATGTTGAGTTTATGTGGACTTGGAATAGAGGGTTGTCAGTGAACATGAGGCAGTTGCTACACTGCCTCAGGATGCCCATGTTGACCAAGCTGGCTGGAGAAACTATGGGATATTGTCTGTCCATAGTGTTAGGTAAATTTATATGTTCAGGAAAAGAGATCACACATAGGAATGGCTAGTGGGTAAGAGGTGTGTTGGTACCCTGAGGCTAGGCTTAGTGTTCCACCTGACACTAGGGCAGGGCTGCAAAAAACCTCTAGATGACCATAAGCAAAGTGCTAAGGAAAAATTTAACAAGCAAAATGTTTGCGTCTGTAACCACCAACAGTAACCACTGCTACTTGGCAGTGCACAATGGTGCACTACACACAAACAAGCACAGATGCAGGGCTTATATAAAACAAGAAATAATCCTTTTAACTCAAACTAGTCAATAAGCATGGACTGTCTGAGCTATAGTCCAATCAGCCTCGATTAGATGGGACCCAGACAGCATTATCCTCCCACAAGGGTGCAGAAGGGCCTTCTCCAACAAAGATGGCTTGAATTTGATGCTCAAAAGTTATGAAACAAACACAGAAACAGCAAATCTGGAACTGGGCCATGCTATAGATGAACTAGTACAATATACAGTAAAACATGGCAAAATCAGTTCAAACAATTCAAACAGACAGCAGAGTGCAAATACAAAGTAAAAGTGCAATATAAGTGCAAAAACAGGCACTTGCAATTAGTTGGAAGCAATGGATGCCTCACATCTTTCAGTATTTCAGTGAAGAGCTGGTTTTAGTGCTCAAGTGATACCAAAGAATCTAGATTCATCAAGTCTGAATCTAGCCTACGCTATAAAATGCAGAAGTACTAGAAATTCAAAGTGCATAAAATCACAGTCACAACAGCAAAGAAAAACAGTTTAAATAAAGCAGGAATTCAGTAGAATACTGTTCTCAAAGTGCAATGTAAGCTTTAAAAATACTTATTTTCAGCTAGTTTTAGTGTTCAAATGATACCAAACAGTCTAGATTCAGTCTAGATTCAGCAAGCCTGAATCGAGCCTATGCTATAAAATGCAGAAGTACTAGAAATTCAAAGTGCAGAAAATCGCAGTCACAACATCAAACAACAGTTTAAATAAAGAGGCAGTTCAGTTGAATAATTCACAAACCTTCCTAGTGTGAAATAACTGTTCTAGTATCCAAGAGCTTAAACCAGAACCAAGTCACTTAGAATAACAGGCACAATAAGCAATTCCCATCTTAGAAGGGTGTAGGCCACACTCTCCTGCCACAAGAGTCTAGACCACAAACCTTCATAATGTAAAATAACTGGTTTGGTGATTAAGTGCTTAAACCAGAACTAAGACACTTTCATAATAACAGACACAATAAGCCTTCAACCAGCAATTCCTAGCTTAGAAAGGTGTAGGCTATCCTCTTCTGCCACAAGAGTTTAGAACACAAATCTTCTTCATGTAAAAATAACTGGTTTGGAACCCAAGTGCTTAAACTGGAACAAATACATTTAGAACAACAGGCACAATAAGCCTTCACCCAGCAATCCCCATCTAAAAGGGCAGAGGTTACCGTCTCCTCCCACAAGACCACAAACCTTCTTAATGTAAAATAACTGTCCTGAAGCCCAAGTCCTTAAACCAAAACGAAGAGGCTAGAGTAACAATTACAATTCAATTAGGCTACTAACAAGCATTAATAAATGCAGCAGAATAAATTCAACTGAACACTTTTAAGGGCAAGCAGCAAAAGCAAAATAAAGTAATAAAGTAGGAAGAGACACAAATACATTAAAAGCAGATGGATAAAGTGTATTTTAGTTAAGTAGAAAGGAAGTAAAGAGAAGATAATTCAAGGTTAAGAAACTAAGGGGGGGGTGGGCCTTCCCAAATCATCTCATTGTACTTAGTAGTAGAATGAGCTGATGCAATGGGGCTGGGAGGAGTGTCCAATAACAAATTTATAATACAGGAGGGCAACTCAAAAGCCACCAAGTTTTAAGAATACAACAGTTGGCAAACATTACAAGAACCAGCCACAATCATAGACAACATTGAATAATACCACCACTAATCCCATGCCTGTGACATAACATATGTGATGTGGAATAATAACAGATGAGCCTGCACACACTTGACAACTGTTATGATACAGCCACACTCTATGTGGGTAACCACACACACTGTCCTGCTACTGTAATATCTGCAGGTGTTAGGAGGGATAATGCTATACCTGTATGTGACAATATGGGCAATACAGGCTAGTCGCCTTGTGTGCATGGCATATATCTATGGCACAATCTACACTGTCACGAATGCTATACTTGCTATTAATGTTGTCAAACACCTGTGTATGCAGTGTGTGCATAAGCTAAATAGGTTGCACACATGCATCTGGTGTAACAACTTTCTAAGGCCAAGAACACTGCATCAATGGTCCCAGACAATATCCCAGGATGCCTTCTAAATAGCAAGAAACACAACTTATCAGGCCCTCTGGAATTGCTATTTAACTGTAGCCTCCAAACAGGCTTCATCCCTCATGAATGGAGAATAGCAGCAGTCATCCCTCTGTACAAAGGTGGGGCATTCACAGACCCTGGAAACTACAGAAGCATAAGTCTCACTAATCTTATATGTAAAGCTATGGAAATAAGTTTCATAAAAATGATCAATAGTGATATACTAAACTCCAGACACTGGACCCAACCCAGTTTGGTTTCATCAAGGGCAGGTGATGCCTGCTCAACCTGGTGGACTTCTTTGAAAATGTCAACAAAGCGATAGATGAGGGCAAAAGGGTTCACACTCCCTATGTCGACATGGCCAAAGCATTAGACACAATATCCCACTTGGGCAGTGTTGAAAAACTCAAGAGGTTAGGTACAAACCTGTATGTCACACGGTGGATAGCCAATTGGCTCACAGACAGGACCCAGGAAGTTAGAATTGGGGAGTCCACCTCTACAAAGAGGCCAGTTACAAGTGGAGTCCCTCAGCAATCGGTCCTTGGACTGCTTCTTTTTAGCATTTAATTCTCTGAAGTCAAGGCCAATGTCAATGGTCTTTGGCTGACTAAATTTGCAGATGATTGCAAATTAGGAGCTGTCATTGAATCCCACACTGACACAAATGTTCTCCAGGAAGGGCTGACACTGACAAGCAACTGGTGTCAGAGCCATGGACTAAAACTAAATGCCAAGAAATGTATAATTGTATCCTTCAGAATGTCATCCACCCTTGTTAGTTATCATATTGACAACACACCCCTTACAGATGACCCAGTAGTTATGGACACATATAGACAGTAATCTAGCCTTTGACCACCAAGTGTCTACACTAATGAGGGAATCATTCTATGTTGCACAACTTATAAACAAAAGTATGGCATCTAAGTCCAAGGAAGTCATTGTTCCACTGTATTTGGCATTCATCAGAAGTCATTGTTCCACTGTATTTGGCATTCATCACACCTATCACTGAGTGCACTGCCCCCTTTGGTATGTACCTAATCAGGCATAACCAAAAATTAGAATGTCCACAGAGGATCCTCACAAAAAGAATACAAAGCATATGTTAAATATCCTATGCAGACTGGCATGGAGAGACAGTTATGTATCCCAGAGACCACCCTGTCTCTGGAACAGGCTCCCCATCCATGTGAAGCAGAGTTCCTCCCTAACTCAATTCAAGTGCAACTTGGACAATTGGATGGGGAACAGGAAATTCATCCCCGGTTTGGCACCTATGTCTCTAATGGACACAGGCAACCTGTAAATGGTTCATCTCCCAGGTTCCTGCTTGTAAATGTTTCATCTCCCAAGCCCCTGCTTACACTTATCAAGGGTACCAAAACTTGTCAGAGATTTGGGATGCATGGCTAGTATACGTGGTATACTTCAGTTACACATCACTGGAAGATGAGTAGGAAGGTACATGAAGAAGGGTGCATTGTATACAGTTATTGGTGTGATGAAGGCTGGGAACCTTGAAGTTATTATGCCTGGTGATGTGCATGTCCTTCAAATACCCAGTAGTTGTGTTACATTCAAGGGAGTAGTCAGCACTGTGACCACATGCTGGTGGATGCACCACTTACCCCCTACCCCAAAACACAGGTTACATACCTATTGGTCTGATTATAGGGTGGGATGTCCACATTATACTTGGGTGGTGTGTCTGTTTCCTGATTCAACAAATCCCTCCATGTGTCTCATCAATGCAGGTGTTGTCATGGTTGTGCCAGCAGTCTCTGGTATGTGTTGATACTGTCTATATTATATTAATATCACAGCTGGAGTCTATGATTGCCCCCAAGCTGTAATCCTTCAGGCAGCTGTTTGGACACAGCATGTGTATGTCATCTGTGATGTCCATCACTTATCTAATGAGCAGGAAAGGGCCTAGTAGACACCCTTGATGTAACGGCTAGATCACTGGACCTCAGATATATGTCATGTCATACATTTCAACATAGTGAGATGCCACGTATGTCATGCAATGATCTACTCATTTGGTGATGTAGCTGTTCATGGCCAGATATGACAGTGTTGATTGAATTCCTCAGTGTGGATTTTTGTCAAATGCCTTGACCTGTTCAAGTTCCACAAGCTGATAATGTTGCCATCATGCATGCCCTTGATGACCTCTTTGAGGGCATCTATCAGATGTAATGGTCTAATGTAGAAGTAACAACTCACACAGGTTTATTGCACACACCTGGAATATTACTAGTGTACATGTAGAAGAGGTCTATGATGACATGTTGGTCTACCTCACAGTCAAGGAAAGTCAGGATGTCCTTATACATGCATGCATCAGGTGCTCTCCCCCAACTCAGGTGGATGCATGTTGATACACACCCTTGTATGGAAATGTAGGCAATGTGGAGGGTGTGTTGAACTGTATATTCAACCATATCAGGAAGGTGTATGTGCTGGGTCATGGCATATGTGATAGGTGATGTTGTCACAGCACATAGATTCCATGTGATAGGCCTGGATGAAGGTAAGACAGTGCATACTGCCTATTGTGATTGGCCTGGGGCTTTGACACAGTCACATGTGCAGGTATCCTTGAGGAAACCCCCAAGCTGAGGATTAAATCATATGTCAATAGATGGGTAAACAATTGGCTCACTGACAGAATACATCATGTGAAAGTTGGTGAATCAACCAGCACCAATAAAACTGTCACCATTGACAAACCCCAGGGATCTGTGGTTGGACCTTAACTGTTTGAACTGTATTTCTTGACAGTTCAGCCTAAAGCATATGGTCTCTGGCTTACTAAGTTTGCCAATTCTTGAATATTGTGTGCAATAATTGAGTCTACCAATGGTGATAACATAGTACAGGAGGAGATAACACACACAACTGAATGGTGACAAAGGCAGCTGATGTACAAATAAATGTAGAAATCTAATGTTGTCTGCCTGAAAAGTAGAGCTCCTTGTTAATCACAGTATTGACAACAGTCTTGCTATGCAGAAACCCAATGATGCAAGCACTGGGAATACATTTGGATAGCCAATCTGAACTTTGACCATCAAGTGTCCACACTGCTATTGAAACCTATGTTGTGCACATCATAAATCACACCATCATACTGAGATCTTAGGAATGTATGACAGCCCTGTAGTCAAATCTCATTACAGCACTAATAGAGTATAATGCACATTTTTGCATGTACCTCACCAGACATATGTAGCAGCTGGATACATCACAGAGCTTTCTCAGCAAGAAAACACAGGGCCTATACACCATGCCATGATGTATGTGGCTAGATTAAAAGTCATGTTACTGTAAACTTTATTGCATAGGATGAGGTAACTTCTGCCTGACTCCCAGGCAAGTCTCCAACCTGTTCTGGTGGGAGTACTGCATATCCAAAAATGCGATATAGCTGATGACATCAGCAGTGTCTGTTGAGGAGAGGATGACACTGTCCCACATGCTGGTGTAAAATGCTCTCTATAATGTCGAGTTACAGTGCTCTCACTCACACACACACACACACACACACACACACACACACACACACACACACACTTGCACACACACGCACACACACACGCACACATTACACACACACACACACACACACACACACACACGCACACACTTGACTGCAGTGAGAATAGAACCCCTACCTAAGTACACAGACTACAGAACACAGTACATTATGCAAGTGCCACAGCACAAGTCTGATTTATACAAAAGTGCAGGTGAACTTATAGTAGATGACATCAGCAGTCCATGTAGGGGTCAACAGGTTGTCAGGCCTGCAGAGGCACATAGCTTCATAGGTTCATGTGAGGCAAATACCCTAATAGCACTAGGGTGTTTAGAAGCGTTGCTGTGTTAAAACACAAGTACCCTTATTGAGCATAGTTGGATGGTCATTTTTATCAGAGCATGTTTGTGAGCAGCACCAAGTGGCCCTGTCCATGAGGGAATAGGTGCCAGCCTAGAGGTGACTTTACAATCACCCAACCACTAGTCATGGTTGTGCTTGAACAGGGTCATAGAGAAGCACTGCTTCACATGCAGTGGGAGCCTATAACAGAGAAGAGTGAATTGTTGTGGGGTATATCTGTCTCCCCAGCATGTTATGTTTATGTCACATGTTATGTTGAGAATCTTGGGGCAAATTATAATTTCCCCATTTGAATTGCAGATGTCCATCATTTCCAGAAGGGCAGGGTCTGAGATTGCTCTGCAGGGTAGCCATAAGTCACCTCTGAACAGCCTGCATGATAACAAGTATAGTGTCAGGTATGTCAGTATTTCCATGTATGTCATGTTTGGAGGCCTTGGAGTCTCCCAGGCACATCACTGTGTTCTCTCCTATTGCTGCAGGTGTCTGGTGAGGTACAGATAGATGTGGGCATTGTACTCCATTATTGGTGTGATAAGGGTAGAGTACAGCAAAGGTATCACTACCCTGATCTTGGATGTAATGTCCATATGTATGATGTCTACAATGCAGATTGTGTATGTCATCACTATGGGCACATAGTGATGAAAGCATAGATTGCTATCAACATGTGTTCCCAAGTGTCACAACACTGTGTTTGAGCTTACGGCAGTGCTATGTATATCATAATTTACAGGGGTACATTATTGACAAAGGTGACAAGAGAGTCACTGTATGCTTAAAGTTCAGCCCGTGAGTTTATCACCAATCATTAGTCTGTGTCAGCCCCTACTGTAATATGTTACCATCATTGGGAGATTCTATATGAGTCTGTCCAGTTAACAGTCATCTACAAACTAGGTAAACCACAGGCCATCTACTGTTGCCTGTGCTTCAGAGC
Organism: Protopterus annectens; assembly: GCF_019279795.1. Taxonomy (NCBI): domain Eukaryota; kingdom Metazoa; phylum Chordata; order Ceratodontiformes; family Protopteridae; genus Protopterus; species Protopterus annectens. The sequence goes on from NC_056729.1 coordinate 880,523,110, forward strand.
ACATATCCCTGTGGTATTTCACTGGTGAGTGGACTAGTGATGGAGGTGCATTCCCCAACTTTGAGAGTGTGTTCTGTCATTGAGCCGGTTGGCTCTCCATCTGGTACTGTATGACCTAATTCCCAGATGGGAGATATTCACTATGAGACATGAAATGGAGGATAGTGTCAAAGGCCTTGGATAGCTCAATATAGGCTGTATGCCCTGTTATCCCTCATCCAGGTCTTTGGGGTCAGTGTCCAAGAAGTCCACAAGAGTCAGTAAGCAAGACCTATCCTTGACAAAACCAACATGGGTAGGATAAAGTGTGTTGAAGGTCACCTATGTCCCTGTGGATATGATCCATGCTGATTCCTGCAGTAGCCTTGCAGATAAGGGTTTTTAGGCGTATGGGTCAATAGTTGTAGATCTGCATGTTACCAGATTGATGTGCATTGCATACCACACAACATTTGATATTACATTTTGTAGTATGGTTAATATATGCATGAAAAAAGTACTGAGACCCCAGAGTGCTTGGGGGGTGCCAACACATGGATGTATTTTAAATATATGACATATAGTTAGATAAGGCTCTCAGTTTGTAATGTTTCTATATGTAATTAAATGTCATACAAAGGAAATGAAGAGTAAACAGCAGTAATAAAGCATAATATATACATTTCCATAGTGCAACAAGCATCATGTTTTCTCGATGGATAGCAAAGTGCATATGCATACGAGATATACATGTTTGTGCATTGCTAAGCATTGTGCAAACCCGAGCCACATTGCTAAAGTCTGACAGTAATTATTCAGTCTATGAAATACACCTGCTGTTTAACTGACTCTGTATCAGCATGTGTTAATGCATCGATACATTTGTTTTTTGAGACATAAGGTACTGGGTTTGAATAGAGGTGTATATCATACTTTAAAATACTTTTCATTACAGAGTTATAATGCAATGACATGAATTATTTATACAAGATGTGTTGCTGTGTATTGGCATAGAACAGCAATGTTAACTGTCACTGTGCAGGAGTAACTGCACCTATTTGCCGCCACTCACTGTTGGTGCATGATGCGCACCTCTATGCAAACATGCAGCCTAAAAAGTGAAGGGCTCCATTGCTTCTCCAGCATTGCTAAAGTCTGACAGTTAGTACTGAGTCTCTTGAATATACCTGCTACTTAACTGACTCTGTGGCAGCACGTGTTAATGCAGTTAATACAGAGAGATATGTTCCTTTTTATGGCCGGATGGTACTGGGTTTGAATACAACTGTATCTAATACTTTTAATTACTTTTGCATTGCCGTTGCTGTACATTGGTGTGCAATGGGTTCTGGCATGTAGTCTGACATGTCTGACAATAAAATAAATAAATAATACAATAAATGCATTCCTTACATGAAAATACGGAACTTGGTACACATCTAGTACGGCCGTCCCTGCTAGAATACAGCCGGGCAGCTGTCTGTAAGGATCGCCACCAGTTGTAGAATTACTGTGCATAGTGTACAGCTGCAGCAGCTATGCTATTCAGCCAGATTGCTCTATGGAAAATTGCTGCTGCAGCCAATTGGTTTCGGCGATGTAGCTCGCAGGGAAATGTCTTGCGAGCTACATGCCGGAACCCGTGTGCAATGAGCACCATTGCACAATAATGCATTAAAGGAAAAGAAATGGGAAAGATAGGACAGTGGTGTAATGGTGAGCAAGCAGGGTTAAGAACAAATGGAAAGCAATACAAGAACGTGCAGGAGGGAAGTAGGAAAGAACCATTGCTATCCATTTATTCAACAGTAAAAACTGATAATATAGGCAGAATATTAGCTGAATTTGGACTGTCACCTCTAGAGAGATGGGTGACCACAACACAATCATGTTTTATAGCCAATTGGACTGAATGAACTGAGTCAAGCAGACATGCAGACGTGAGTGAAATGGAGAGCTATGTATGGGACAATGTCTTTTTTTTTTAGGGGGGGGGTGACAGGTGCCCATTTTTTTTTTGGGAATGTTGGCAAAGGGACTAAGGTATGTCTGGGTCTGGTAAGTTGGGTAGGTGAGGATGCAATTGCACAGACAAAACAAACAAGACAAGAGACAGGGGCTGTGATAGACACAAGAGATCAGTGGACAACATGGATGAGGTGAGGCTGCAGATATCTAGGACCTATGCCCTTCAAGCTGGGTAACAGTGAGAATCGAATCCTCACCCACTGGACTGTCATCACTGTCACCTCACTCTGACACTGGTTGGAGTGCTCAACATCTCCTTCTTTTCCTCCTGGTCCTACTTAAAATGAGGGAGAGAAGCCCCTCAGTCTATCATAGGAGTGCACCATCAGTGCAGCCCACAACCCTACACACCATCCTTAGCAGTCAGTACAGGTGATAAACTCACCACCTCTACCACTGTTTCCAGAGGGAACCACTGGACTATCCTCTGGGACAGAACTACCTGAGGAGGAGGCAGTGCAGGGCCAGCAGAGTTTGTGCTGCTAGATTGGCTCCCAGACATGCTGGGCAATGGTGCCAGGGCTGGTGGAGTGGGGGCAGGCAGATCCTGTGGGGCAGGCCTACCCCGCTGTGTAGCATTTCATGATATGGTACAAATGGATGACATGGACACATTTTGACAACACATGATAATATAAAACAAACAAAAAAAAAAGAGAGATAAGGGTTGGTGTAAGAGAAAAAAAAGAGATAAGATTAGTACCTTCATATGTAACATACAATGCATTAATACAATTGTTTGACTCTGTCTTAACTTTTACTCTTAAGACGACCACCCCTTAACAGATAACTATTACTTTTAAGACTCCTATTTCCTAACAGATGCATACCATACTACAGATTGCAGCAAGTGCTCCTTTACGTGTGCATATATTGTACATATGTACATTCCAGTTGTACAGATTACAGTTTACAGCAGGACATGTGCGCCACTGGGATCGAGTTTTACTTTAAACCTTTACACATAACTGAAGAATTAACAGTATTGTACAGTTGGAAAGTGTGGTATTTGAACTCACCACCTCTGACTAAAATCTAATATTGTACTCTTGGTTTGTGCTACAGACTCATGCATGCATACTTGCGTTTACAGTTGAGGTATGCATGCTCAGTTTGATACAGCTATATAAAATACCAAACAAGCTATTTTAACTTTTAATGCTACAATAACACTACTCTTCTGCTGCATACATACCACATGCCTCCCTCATCCTTGACAGTTTAGCAGCATGGATCCTACCACTGCACTCCCTTTTCACAGCAGCTGTGAAAAAAACAGAGCAGAGCAGAATAACATTATGCCCCACTTGGGCATTGTTGACAAACTCAGGAGGTTAGGTACAAACCTGTATGTCACCCAGCGGATAACCAACTGGCTCACAAACAGGACCCAGGAAGTTAGAACTGGGGAGTCCACCTCTACAAAGAGGCCAGTCACAAGTGGAGTCCCTCAGGGATCAGTCCTTGGACTGCTCCTTTTTGGCATTTACTTCTCAGAAGTCAAGGCCAATGTCAGCAGTCTCTGGCTGTCCAAATTTGCAGATAATTGCAAATTAGGAGCTGTCATTGAATCTCACAGACACAAATGTTCTCCAGGAGGGTCTGACATAGACAAATAACTGGTGTCAGAGCCATGGACTAAAACTAAATGCCAAGAAATGCATAATAGTATCCTTTGGGAAGTCATCCATCCCTGGCAACTATCACATTGACACCACACCCCTTAGAGATGACCCAGTAGTCAGGGACTTAGGGACACACATAGATAGTAATCTAGTCTTTGATCATCACTTGTCTACAGTAGTGAGGAAATCATTCTATGTTGCACAACTTATAAACAAAGGTATGGCATCTAAGTCCAAGGAAGTCATTGTTCCACTGTATATGGCATTCATCATACCTATCACTGAGTGCAATGTCCCCTTTGGTATATACCTAACCAGGCATATCCAACAACTGGAACAACCATAGAGGTTCCTCAATAAAAGAATACAGGGCGTAAGTAATATGTCCTATGCAGACCGCCTCAAGGCCCTATCCCTGTATTCTGTCTCTTACAGGCTTTTCAGGGGAGATCTATGCCTGGCCTACAGGGCATTGTCAGACCCCATGCTGAAGGACCTCCTGCATATCCATAAAACAAACAGTAGCAGAATTACCCGTTCTAAAGACTTAAACCTTGCCTGTGATATGAACAGAACCTGCTGGAGAGATATGTATGTATCCCAGAGACTACCTTGTCTGTGGAACAGGCTCCCCATCCATGTGAAGCATAATTCCTCCCTAAACCAATTTAAGTGCAACTTGGACAATTGGATGGGAAACCGGAAATTCATCCCTGGTCTGGCACCTGTGTCTCTAATGCAAACAGGTGACCTGTAAATGGTTTATCTCCCAAGCCTATGCTTACACTTATCAAGGGTATCAGAACTTGTCAGAGATTTGAGATGCATGGCTAGGCTTAAAAAGATCCTTGCGGTTGTTAGCCTAGTAAACACCTATGAACCTATGAATACCAGCCTTGCCTATATTCAGCTTTTAAGTCTTGAAAGTACTCTCTGCAGCTGATACTTACACATCTCTGGGATATCCTCTATCCTAAATTCCTCAATTCAAGCATCAAGGGTACCCTCTTCCTCCTCTGGAGGTTATTGTAGTGATGCCTACATTGATCACCAGTGTGGGGGGTACCAGTGGTGCTGGTTACAGCCTGGGCCAAACTATCCCAAGCATCTGACTTATGTTGGGACCATGTTGGGACCCAGAATAGTCCCCATGCTGCAACCTGGCACTGTGTTGTTTCACTAGGAGTCCAACAAAAGTCTTGGACTCCTTGACTCCCCACCTGTGAGCTCTAGATCTCATACTCTCTCCACAAACATCAGCCATGTCTACCACAGATCAAGAGCAATGAAGAATGATGGTTGTCAACCAAGTCCAGTTATCGTATTTACTGGGAGTGTGCACATTGTTTGAAAATGTGCTCTACTTACCATCATGCAAACACGGTGCTCTGGGTGTGCACTGCTGAGCAATGTCTTTGCTCAATGGTAAGGGGTGCACAGCAGTGGCAATCAATGTAATTTTAAGGTTATTTGATGTACAGGCAGTTGTGTATATGTGTTTGACAAATGTGAAGGCCATGGCAGTCCAGAGAGCAGGAGTATACTTACAGGAATATAGTACATAGTATAACCACAGTCATACATTTTATAATAAATGGATAATACGTAGATAAATAAATAAATGACTGACACAATACTAGTATCTCAGCCCTCATACATATAATTAATATCAGCTACACTATGTCAAGTGTTATGAGAGCGACTATAATGGGAAGAGGAACAACATTAAAAGTGTGTGGAACATGCTGTATTAGAGCCCAGGACCATGTGTATGACAGTTGTACACTTACAGCTGTTTCCACAAGAATGTTAAAAACATTTGTCTATGTTGTTGTTCATTGCTATAAACTGCAATGTCACAACAGTAAAACAAAGGTTGCACATCCTGTACTAGAACTCAGGACCATCTGTACTCCAGCCCTACACTTACACCTGCTGCCTCAGGATTAGTTACAAGACATTCCCTGTCTCACTATTCATTCTTAAGGTCTTGCTGTTAATTGCAGTGCAATGTCACTTAGCAGGTTTGCGTGATGCCCGATAGTATTAACTGAATGCATCTGGTTTCTATTTTTGGCTGTCTGGGTCCCGTCTGCTTCCTGGGTGGGACAGTTTGTGCACTGCTGCTCTTTGTGCACACCAGATAAGCACAGCTACACCTGACATTCATTTTTATCAATTTCCCCTGTTTGCGGTAAGCAACATAGCACACAAACTCTGGGAAAAAAAAAGAGAGAGAGAAGAGGATTCAAACTCAGTACCATCTGGTCCCAAAAAGGAAAACATCAATGCATTAACAGCTGCTGCCACAGAGTCAGCTAAGTAGCAGGTGTTTTACAAAGACTCAGTACCAAGTCTCAGACTTTAGCAATGCGGCTCCCATTTGTGCACTGCTAAGCAGTGTGCAAATAGGTGTATCTTGCATGTGTATACACTTTGTTAACCATTGCACAATGGAAAACTACATATTATTAAGATTAAGTATTGCTGCTGTTTATTGTCCATTTCTTGTGTATGACATGACATTACATGTAGATACATTAAAAAATGAAGAGTTTATCTCACACTATGTTATAAGCTCTGTGGCGCATGTGATAACTACATAGCATTATAGTGTAAACGGCTAGGTAGGTAGTGGTTCCAATCCCAGCAACGGCAGCTCAGTGAGTGAGTGAGTGCGTGTGTGTAAATATATTCCCTTGCAACTGTGGGTAGATCATATCCCTCATAAAATCCTCCAAAGCTAGTTACGAAAATAAAATTGCCAAAGATTCCAAAGACAACAACAAGGCATTCTATAACTATGTCAAGAATCTAAATGGCAATGCTCAGATCTGCTCTGAGCTAAAACAGAATGGCATTAAATATACTGATCCCAAGGATATTGCCAATATCCTGGCAGATCGATTCAGTGCCAACTTCACCCCCCTCTCACCCCCTAAATGGCCCATCTCAATACCTGAAGATTGCCAAATTCTGGTAATAATGGCCACACAGGTAAAAAACGCACTCTCCAAAGCTAAGAATACAGCATCCATGGGACCAGATGACATCCCGGGATGTGTACTACATGAACTACAATATGAACTGGCACCTCACCTAAGTGTCATGTTTAATCATAGCCTCACCTCAGGTTTCGTGCCCACTGAGTGGCACACAGCTACAGTTATCCCACTCCACAAGGGGGATCCACCTTGGATCCTGGAAACTACCGTCCCATCAGTCTGACAAGCCTTATCTGCAAGGCCATGGAGCGTATTATCATGGAACTTATAAACAAAGACATTGGCAACCTTCAAACACTGGACCCCACCCAGTTTGGGTTCGTGAAGGGCCGATCTTGTCTCCTGAGCTTGATTGACTTCTTCGAATCAGCCTCCAGAGCCATGGACAAGGGTAAGGTGGTCCACACAGCCTATCTAAACCTTGCCAAGGCCTTTGACACCATCCCCCACTCTGGAATCATAGATAAACTTACTAAGCTGGGCATTAATCCCTACGTCACCCAATGGGTTGCTAACTGGCTTACTGATAGAACCCACACTGTAAAAGTAGCCGACTCCAAATCCAGCTCCAGACAAGTGACAAGTGGAGTACCTCAGGGTTCAGTCCTGGGACCGCTCTTGTTTGGCATCTACTTCTCTGAAGTACAGGCCAATACTAAGGGACTCTGGATAACAAAGTTTGCAGATGACTGCAAACTGGGAGCCATTATTGAATCCCCAAATGATGTGGATACTCTACAAAAGGGCCTTACAGAAACAGATGCTTGGTGCCAGAGCCATGGGCTCAAGCTCAATGCCAAGAAATGTATAGTTATCCCCTTTGGGAAAAAACATCTATCCGTGAATTATCATATAGGTGGCAGTACACTAAACACCGAAAGTTTGATAAGAGACTTAGGGACACAGGTGGACAGTGGTCTCACCTTCGATAACCACATCGCCACAACAGTCAGGAAATTCTTCTATGTGGCACACCTCATCACTAAGGGCTTTTCATCCAGAAAAAAGGAGGTCATTGTCCCACTGTACTCATCCCTCATTAAACCCATTATAGAATACAATGCCCCGTTTGGTATGTACCTCTCAAGACATCTGCAACAACTGGAAAGGCCACAGAAATACCTCACTAAAAGAATCACAGGCCTAAAGCAGATGCCCTACGCTGACCACCTTAAAAAACACCAGCTATACTCTGTCGCATATCATCTACTCAGAGGCGATCTTTGCTTAACGTACAAGGCCATGTCATACCCAGAGCTGTTGGACATGCTACACTTAAAGAAATCCCAATCCCTCAGAGCCACACGCTCCAGGGATCTAAACCTTGTCATCACAATAAACAAAACCTGCTGGAGGGATAGGTTCCTGACCCAGAGACTCCCCAGACTCTGGAATAGATTGCCCATACATGTCAAGCAGAGTGCCTCTTTGGTCCTCTTCAAAAGGAACCTTGACGATTGGATGGGAGAAAGGAAATTCACCCCGGGGATCACGTCAGTCACCCTGCTAGACAGGGGTCCAGGGAAGTAAATAGTGTGGGAAGAAATAGCCAGGGAATTGTTATGGCTAGGCTTGTATAGGCCCTAGGGCTGATAGCCTAGTACCAGCCTATGAACCTATGAACCTATGTCACATATTTACAATAAAGCCATGTGTTGCCCCCCCAAGCACTGTAACCCTAATGCCTCAGTACTTTTTCGACACATATATCACCTACACTATAGAACGTAACATCAAATGTTGTCTCATATGCAATGCGCATCAATCTGGCAACATGCAAAACACCAGCTATTGACCCATAAGTCTAACAAGCCGCATCTGCAAGGCTAGGGAAGAGATCAGCATGGACCTTATCCTCAGGGACATATGTGACCTTCAACACACTTGAGTTGACTCATGCTGAGTTTGTCAACAATAGACATTGCCTATTGAACCTCATGGACTTCTTTGATATTGACCCTGAAGACCTTCATAAAAAGATAACAGGACATACCGCCTATGTTCAGTAATCCAAGGCCTTTGATAATATCCCACATTCATGTCTCATAGAGAAAATGTCCCATCTGGGAATTAAGCCATACAGTACTACCTGGATAGTCAACTGGCTCACCAACAGAACACACACTGTCAAAGTTGAGGACTGCACCCCTTACTAGCCACTTACCAATGGAATACCCCAAGGATCTGTGCTGGGCCATCAAATGTGTGGAAACTACTTCCCTGAAGCACAGACAATGGTTGATGGCCTTTGATTTACCATGTTTGCTGGTGACTGTTAATTGGATGCACTCATATAGATTCCCCTAATGATGGTAACATATTACAGAAGGGGCTGACAGAGACAAACAATTGATACCAAACTCACAGGCTGAACTTTACAGCAAACAATGCCTCATTTCCCCCATTGGCTATGAAGTACCACTGCAAATTATGATATACATAGCACCCCTCTCAGCTCAAACACAGTGTTGTGGGACTTGTGATCTCATGTTCATAGCAATCTAAACTTTCATCACTGTGTTTCCATACCATTGAGACACATTCTGCATCGCTTCCTCCTACATGTGGACATCACATGCAAGACCAGGGACGTCAAAGCTCTGTTGCACTCCACCCTTATCAGACTGCTAATTAAGTGCAAGGATCCCTTCTGTCTCTACCTCATCAGACAACTGCAGCAATTGAAGAAAAAAATAGAGATTTCTGACTGGGAGAATGCACATCCTCCAAACTTCACATATATGGAAAGACTACAAGACCTGTCACTGTACTCAGTATCCTGCAAGCTGCTAAGAGGTGACCTATGCCTGACCAACAGAGAAGTCTCAGACTCTACCCTACTGGAAATGCTGGACATCTGCAAATCAAATGGGATAGGAATAACTTGGCCCAGGGTTCTCAACTTAGCCTGTGACATAAACAGAGCATGTTGGGGAGACCAATACATCCCCCAGTGACTCACACTCCTCTGTAATAGGCTCACACTGCATGTAAAGCAGTGCTTGTCAATAACCCTGTCCAAACGCAACCTCCACTACTGGTAGGGTGATTGTAAAGTCATCTCTGGGGTGGCAACTATATCCCTCATAGACAGGCCCAGTTGTTGCTGCTCACAAAATCGCACTGCTGACGACCATCTAAATATGCTTAATAAGGGTACTTATGTTTTTAAACAGCTAGGCTTCTATTGCCTAATGTACACTGACAACCATGTACTCCTAAAACTTACAAATACAATATGTAAGAGATGCAGCTATACAATGAATCTAGAATAAATGCTCTCTCAGGTAACAAGAGACTAGATATCAAACAGGTTGTCATAGGTTTATAGGATGATACTAGGCTATTGGCGCGGAGGCCCTTATAAGCTTAGCCAAGAATTTCTCCCATGTTCCCTCAAAGTCAGCACCTGTTTCCCCTGTCCAGCAGGGACACAGGTGGGATCCCAGGGGTATATTTTCTGTTTCCCATCCAGTCATCCAGGTTCCTCTTAAAGAGGGCTAGAGAGGTACTCCACTTGCCTTGGAGAGGAAGTCTATTCCACAGACAGGGGAGTCTTTGGGACATAAATCTATCCTGCCAACAAGTTCTATTAATGTCACAAATCAGGTTAAGGCCTTGCATGTAGGTTTTGTGAGTGGAGCTTGTCTTATGTATATGCAGCAACTCCATCAAGGCTGGGTCTGAAATGGCCTTGTATGCCAGACACAGGTCACCTCTGAGCAGTCTGTGTGAGACTGAGTAGAGGGCACACACCTCCTCAACAAACCAAGTGCACAACACATCACCCCACATATGCAGAAGTACTCATTAGAAGCTTACCAAAAGAGCAAAGGCCTCGCAAATGCAAACTATCAGTGTGTCACCCATTAAGCCCTTAAGGCAAAACACCTGAAAACCAATATCTTTGTCATAGGTGAATCCATAGTGGACACACACGTCCCTCTCACCAGGCTGTACAAGTAGAAAATCATGGTCAGGTGCCTGTCAGGTGCCAGGATTTGCAAAGTCATGCATGCACTCAATTCTCTCAACAACAAGCAGTTACACTTCTGTCATACTCCTTGCTGGAGTAAATGATTTGAGACATACCTCACTGGACTATATGAAGAGAGATATAATTATACGTCCAGACAGGTATGTCCATAGCCCTAAACAGCATTCTGCTTTCACCCAGGATGATGCCACAATACAAACAAAAGAATTATCGCCTTCAACAATTGGCTTAGCTACTGGTGTCAATACAGGGGGATACAGAATTTCTCAGCCTGGGATGATATGGTCAACAGACCAGGCCAGGGATAGTCTTCATCTGTCACCTCTTGCCTTTTGGTTACTGGCCAAAGTACTTGCTTCCCCATAGTGCCTTTTTAGGCAATCTCATAAGACCAAAATTCCTGACGTAAACATATCCTCAAAAGACAAACTCAAAGTTCTGCTGCTTAATGCTAGGAGTATAAATCAGAAACTATACTTAATGGAGGCACTACTTACTTGGGAATATATCAATGTTTGTGCAGTCACACAGGCATGGTTTATGGCCACAGAAAGTACTCCAGTCATGAAAGGCTATAATGCCTTCCACACATTCAGGCCACAAAATAAACGTGAAAGAACCAAAGGAGGAGAAGGTGTATACATCTTCATAAAAGACAAATACACCTCAGGACTGATTAAGCAGTACAACTCCCTATAGTTACTGCAAGTCCACCTAACTGCAGGAAAGACCTCCGCCCCACATCATTGTTAGCTACAGGTCCACCAACATGAACCTTGAAAACCACACAGTGCTTTCCTGGACCTACGTGAGTCACTCAAAATACAGCCAAACACCCTAGGCATGGGTGACTTTAACTAACCTTCCATCAATGGGATATGTATATGAGCTCAAATATGCTCCCCCTAAGGTTCCTGCACTTTGTAAACACAAATGCTCTGGAACAGTTAGTCTGTGCACCCCCACAAGGGGCTGGAATGCCCTTGACATAGTACTCACCAACATGGGAGATTGCTGCACCATCCCATGTTTGACACCCTCCCTGGTAAGGTCTGACCATAAAGCGGTCATATTCAATGTAACAATTGTACCTGACCCCCCCCACCACCACCACCGCAGGATCCAAAAGGTTGAAAAGTTTCTACAAAGCAAACTATAGCCTCCTAAGCAATGGCATAAATTGTTTCAAACCTCCTGTCACCAATGACAGTAAAGATTCCTATACAGAGGTGTATACAAATGTTCTGTATACACACCTCTACAAGTGTATAGACTTAGTTGTACCAGAATGGATCAAAACTTACTCACAAAAACACAAGCCACCCTGGTAGACATCTAGCATAAATAGATTATACAACAAGAGAAAGAAACTGATGTCCATGAATTAGAGGGAACAGTCTCAGCAGGAGAACACCCTCCATACATTGAAAACGCAAATGAGACATCTTGTAAAGTCCTCTAAAGCTAATTATGAAACTAAATTAGCATCCATAGCCAAGGATAATCACAAGGCATTATTTAGCTATGTCTGTAATGTAAAAGGGAAGGCCCAGCTTTGCAGTGAATTCATAATGGATGGTACCAGTCATACTGAATCTGAGGACATCACCAACCTGTTAGCAGACAGGTTTGGCATATAGTTCACACCCCTGTCGCCAACAATCATACCCCAAAGCATACTTGTCAACAGTTCTCTACCTATTATCTCCAAAGAACAGGTCATAACAGTACTCGCCAAGGCCAAAAACATAGCCTCTATGGGACCAGATAATATCCAAGGCTGCTTACTAAATGGTGTAAAGCAAGAGTTAGTGGAACCACTGTATACTCTCTTCAATCACAGTCTATGTACTGGCTTTGTTCCAGCAGAGTGGAAAACAGCAACCATAATCCTCTTGCACAGAGGAAGTCCTTCAACTGACCAGAGGAACTATAGACCCATAACCCTGACCAGCCTTGTCTGAAAGACCATGGCTAGAATCATCTTGCAACTTATCAACAAGGACATTGATGACATTCAAACTCTTGACCTGACCCATTTTGGCTTTGTTAAGGGAAGATCATGTTTGTTAAACCTACTGGAGTTCTTCAAGAGTGTCACCAAAGCCCTGGATGAAGGTAAATCAGTACATACTGCCTATCGGGACTTGGCCATGGGCTTTGGCACAACCCCCCACTCAGGCATCATTGAGAAACTCACCCAGCTGGGGATTAACCCATCACATCATTAGATGGGTAGCCAACTAGCTCACCAACAGAATGCATACAGTCATTGTTGGGGATTCCACCTCTACCAGCAGACCTGTTACCAGTGGTATTCCACAAAGGTCTGTGCTGGGCCTCCTACTGTTTGGAATCTATTTCTCAGAAATTCAGGTGATAGCAGATGACCTATGGCTCACCAAGTTCACCAACTACTGCAAACTGTGTGTAATCATTGAATCCCCAAACGATGTCAAAGTACTACAAAATGGGCTTACATATATAAATGATTGTTGCCAAAGCCACAGACTTAAACTTAACCCAAAAAATGCACTATTATCCCTTTCAGCAAAGTAAAGGTCCCTGCAGATTACACTATTAATAACACCCTCCTAAGCTGCAAACCAATGGTGAGAGATTTATGAATGCAGATTAATAGCAATGTTAACTTTGATCATCATGTGTCTACAGTGGTAAGGAAGGGCTTTTATGGTGCACACCTTGTAAGTAAGGGCATAGCATCCAAGACTAAGAATGTTATCAATCCACTCTACTCATCCCTCATCAGACCAATAATAGAGTACAACGCTCCCTTTTGCATGTACCTCACCAGACACCTGCAGCAGCAGGAAAGATATAAGAGGTTTCTCACCAAGAAAATCCAGGGACTTCAGCAAGTGACCTACATGGACAGACTGAAGGCCCTGTCACTGTACTCTGTATCATATAGACTGCCAAGAGGTGACTTGTGCCTGTCAAACCCTGACTTAATGGAAATGCTGCACCTCCACAAATCAAATGGGACAAGCCTCACTCACTGTAGAGACAAATATGTCTCCCAAAGATTGCCACTGCAACAAACTCCCAACTCATGTGAAACTGATCTCCTCAATAACCCAATTTAAGTGTAACTTTGACAACTGGATGGAAAATCATAAATTTACACCAGAGGTACCACATATGTCACTCTTAGACAGAGGCAACCAGTGCTAATCAAGGATTTGCAAATATGGACTACATATCTTGGTCTATAAGGGAATAATGGTACAACTTCACTAGGCTTGAAAAGACCTTAGGGACATAGCCTAGTAACTTCCTATGAACCTCTGAACCCAAGGCCATTATGGTAGTAGCCTCAGATGAACCTATGAAGCTATTAACTTATGCAGGCCTGCCAACATCTTGTCTCACACATGGCCTGCTGATGTCTTGTACTATACGTTCAGCTGCAGTTTTGTAAAAGTCAGACTTGTGCTGTGGTGCTTGCATTAAGTACTGTGTTCTGTAGTCTGTGTAATTAGATAGGTAGGGGTTCTATTCTCACTGCAGTCAAGTGTGTGTGTGTGTGTGTGTGTGTGTGTGTGTGTGTGTGTGTGTGTGTGTAAGTGTGTATGTGCTGTCGCTGACATTACAGAGAGTCTTTTACCACAGCATGTGGGACAGTGTTATTATCATATTCTCCATAGACACTGCTGATGTCATCAGCTATATCGGATTTTTGAATATGTAGTCATCCCACCAGAGCATGGTCAGACATGTCATCACCTTATCCTATACAAGACAGATTACAGTGGCATAGCTTTTAATCTATCTACATACATCATGGCATGGTTTGTAGACCCTGTGTTTTCTTGCTGAGAAAGCCCTGTAGTCTGTACAGCTACTACATGTGTCTGTTTAGGTACATGTAAAATAGAGCATTATACTGTATTACTGTTCTGATGAGGTTTGACTACAGTTCTGTCATACAATCCTAAGATCTGAATATGATGGTGTGACTTATGATGTGCACCACATCATAAAGACAGAAGTTAGAAAGCAATGATACACTTTGCAGTTTATGACTTCACAACCCTTGCATGACCATTCACTATAAAGTTTTGAAATGTTGATGCTATCAACTGTCTAACATTCAAAGGTCAATATAAGTCAAAGATACAATGAGCAGTTCAACAACACAGATGCAGATATACTAAACACTAAGTTAGCTATGCACCCTGAGCACCAGACACAGCTTTTTTATCCCTGACTCCAAAAGATAGAAAACAGGGATATGGCACAGTTATCATCACTTGCACAGGGTGTTGAATGGGGTCATTTCAGAAAGGAGTTAGAAAGCAGTGATACACATTTCAGTTTCTGACTTCACAACCCTTACAGGAGCATTTACTACACAGTTGCGAAAGGTTGATGCTATCAACTGTCTAACTTTCAAAGGCCAATATAAGTCAAAGGTACAACAAGCAGTTCAACAACACAAATGCAGATATATTAAGCACCAAGTTAGCTATGCACCCTGAGCATCAGACACAGCTTTTCTATCCCTGAATGCAAAAGATAGAAAACAGGAATATGGCACAGTTATCATCACTTACACAGGGTGCTGTGTGAGGAGCAGGAAGCCTAGGCTGACACAAAGGTCAGTGAGTGTGTGGGACTAATAATAATAAGAAGACAGACATTGGGATAAAACAACAAATGGCCAGTGAGACAAAATGAGTAACTGCTGTGTGTGTGTGGGTGGGTGTCTGTAGGGGTCCTCCAGGTGAAATTGGTATGTGAGTGTCTGCATGAGCACAGCCAAGTTCTGTGCTAGCTCTACATCTTGGTCTGTCAGACAGATGTGAGCCATGCATGGTACAGGTGGCAGTTCATCACTGCCATCCCTGACCATGAGAACTGTCTCTGTCAGGACTTGCACTGGCACCTCTATGCCCAAGGTCAGATACAGTGCTGCTACCTGAACATGACTGATGTCTACTGGATATGCTCCCTTCATGGGGATGCCCAGGACCACAACTCCATAGCCTGCCACATCTGGGTGTGGATGGCACACTCACTGATGGAGCAGTGAAAGTACTGCCACTATGGGACAGTGATCTGGCATGGCCACATTGGCTGACAGCAGAAAATGTGGCTGACCTACGAGGATGCCATTCCCCTGCCAGAGACGTTCCTTCACAGACACTGCTCATTCCATGACAGGCATCCTTAGGGCCATCACAGACACCCCTAGTTCCGACATGTCCTTCATCCCATCTAGTGAATTAGCAACACAGTGGAGGCAATCATGCATGTCACACTGTGTCACATCCACAACCCTGAGCATTTGTCTGGAGCACCTATGAGAATGCACCTGTGCCTCCATCTTCTTCTTCTTCTTTCGGCTTTTCCCAGTTAGGGGTCACCACAGTGGATCACCTGTCTGCTCACGATTGGCAGTGGAGTTTTACAGTGCTGAGTTGCCAGCCCGGCGTCCAACCTTCCACAGAAGGCACACACACGCGCACATGCACACACTCACACCAAGAGCCAATTTAGAGTGTCCAATCCATCTACAGCATGTCTTTGGGATGTGGGATGAAACCAGAGCATCCGGAGGAAACCCACGCGACCACAGGGAGGACATGCAGACTCTGCATAGAAGGCACCCCAGCCAAGGATTGAACCGCAGAACCTCTTGCTGTGAGGCAGCAAAGCTAACCGCTGCACCACCATGGCCACCCACACCTGAGCCTTCATGATGGCCCTAAACATACATTGAGTGGCATGGGAAGTGACACCTGCACCAGGTGGAGGAGGGACAGCAGGCCCCCTCCAAGCACCCCTATCAATCTTCCTGTGTGGCACCTCACCCACACTTTGGCTATGACCAGACTCAACAGGCACTAAAGCCACAGCAGCAATACTTCCCTGATCCTTGCCCTCCACCTGTCCAATACCTGTAGGCTCAGTGGACCGTGTAGGCATAGGCTTACTGGCTGTGTCCAATGGAAATGCAGTGAATGGCTATATGTCAACCTCTGTGTCAGATTCAACCTCTGCACCCCCCGACTGTGCCTTAGTTTGGCCACCATCCTCATCAGAGTCTGCTAATACACTGACATCAGTTGTCACAGGGTCCACACTCCCACTGTCATGATCACCTGTAATAAAAAGAAAGAAACACAGAAATATATTAATATCTGCACTACTATAGTTCAATATATACTAACAAACTAACAGTGCTGTCACTATTACAGACAGTACAGCAATACACATAACAGGCCTGAGATAAAAATCACACACTATGATATTTCTTTAAATTGCTCAGCAGTACTGACTTAAAATATTTGGCTTCTCTGCAGAAGACATACTGCGCTGTAGTCCAGGCAGTTCTGGAAGAGGTTAAGCAAGAGGTAGGTGTAACACCATCACAACTAACAGTAACACAGGGTGTAATACATTTACCCCTTTATATGTGCATTAAGTTTACTTTCAATAAGAACGTGGCTGACAACTTCAACCTAAGCTTGTAACTGTAGCAATCTTCAGCCCCCCACAAAAAAAGACATGTGTCACAGAATTAAATTATTCATTTCAACTGCTTTACTATACAACAGTATTCACTGTTCAGATAACAAACCCTACCTGGAAGCTCCTCCTGGGATGTGCTTGCTGTCTCAGAAGGTGTTGCACCCACATCCAGTACATGCTGTCCTGCACTCTCCTGGGAGCTGTCTGGATCTCTGATATTGGCCAGGAACTATTCACTGGGGGTTAGTGGTGGTTCCCTAGCAGGCCCTCTCCCAGTAGCCATTTGGTCACAGCTCACTGCAGCTGCTCACCTCTGTGCAGTTGTCATCATGTCAGTGACTCTGTGGCACACCTGTTCATATGTTCTGCCTATTAACATCCTGGATAATCTGCTGCCATATTGGCATCCTGCATGCCATATCTCCCCATCCCCTTTTCAGGAGAAAAGCACCATGTTGCCGAAATGCATCCACAATATCCTGATTTTCGGCATCGGTGAAGGAGGCTGTCTGTGGATTGACACGCCTGAGTGACATACTTGTAGGTGCCCTAAAAGACAACAGAAGTATAATACACATATGTATCACATAACTACAAAATAACTGTTTCCAGATAAAACAGAAAAGGTAGGCAGTCAGTATTACCCACTGGAGAAACAAAAAAAACAATCTACAAATGTGAAATACTAACAAGAAGAAGGATGCAAAACAAGGAGAGTAACAATAGCAACATATCCTTGTTTGTGCCATAACAGTAACTCATCTTAGCCCCCCACACACACACAAAAGAACAGGCAAATGACCATTTTGCTAACATAACATCTTTGAAATGTTAAAAGTGCAAAAAAAAGGACCTGTCCCTGAAACATTTGTACATATTTATCACACAGCATTCCATTTTCATGTATTGGTAATTCTGTGTAACTCTGAAATGGCTTGATAAATATGCCCATACCATCAGTACACTTCTAGCTAATGCATACAGATAAAAGTGTAAAAGCCCTTGCTTCACATTATTCTTAAATACATTCCAGCATATGCAGTATGTATTTGACAAAATGGGAGCATACCTACTGAAGTTCAGCACTCCTCTGCACAGATATATCCCGAAAAAAAGCATTTTTGCAGTCTTCCAAACATATACAACTGTCCTCACCATCAGTTTGGTAACTACAGGGTTGCCTTTTTACATGGTATATATTATTAATGGATTGCATCTGTCTTTGTCTGTGTTTCATAGATGCTAATTAGAGCATAAGCAGCTGAACTGCATGCTAATCAACCAATCCAACACAGTGGAGCTATTCAACAAGCTATAAAGCATTGAAGTAGACTTCATGCTGCCGTTTCCTGAGGATTTCAAAACTTTTGGAATACAGACAAAATGTTAGGGGCTGCTTTAATCCATTTATATGTACTAAAGGCTGAAGCCAGTGTACAACAGTTAAAGGAATTACTCAGGGCTCTAGCACCCCAGGAAGAGGAGGAAATAGGTGGAGTTGAACAAGAATGGCAGCGGCTAAAAACAGCATGCGTTAGGACTATAGAAAAGATATGTGGCCTAGCCAGGAATGAAAATAAGGTACATAAGGAAAGCTGGTGGTGGAATGCAGAAATCCAGGAAGTCATCAAAAGAAAGGAGTGCAGGAAGAAGTGGGAGATAGAAAAGACTGACCAGGCTAGGATGGACTACTGGTTGGCTAACAAAGAAGCTAAGAAAGAAGTTGCAATACCAAAGAATCAGGCATCAGAGGCACTCTACCAACTTCTTGAAAGTGACTCAGTAAGTGACACAAAGAAATTATATCAGGTTGCAAGGCAAAGGCAGAAAGATAAAGAAGATAGTTAGACACCCTTCATAAGGGATGCCAGCAACAACCTGCCCACCAGTCCACAGGACATCAAAGGCAGATGGAAGGAGTATTTCCAGCAGCTTCTGAATAAAGAAAACCCCCACAGAAGCTGTACTGCTCCAGAATCAGCCTACGATGAGAGAAGAAGAGGAGCCCACCCTAGAAGAATTAAGAACATCACTAAGGAAAATGAAGTCAGGGAAAGCAGCAGGGTTAGATGAGGTCACAGCAGATACGATAAAGATGCTGGATGAGATAGGGAAGAAATGACTCCTGAGGGTACTAATAGCAGTGTGGATAGAAAGGCGTATCCCAGATGACTGAAGAACAAGCATACTCGTGCTAGTGTACAAGAACAAAGAGGACATCCACAACTGTGGGTAGTACAGAGGCATCAAACTCCTATCACATTGCATGAAAGTTCTGTAGAGGGTGATTGATAAATGGATATGCAGAGTAGTAGAATGTAAGATGGGAGATGAGCAGTTTGGATTCAGGTCAGGATGTAGCACAATTGACCCAATGTTTGCAGTGAGAGATATACTTGAGAAGAATCTAGAGATGACGAGAGAGTCCAACATGGCATTCCTAGACTTGGGAAAACCATATGACAAGGTCCCAAGAAAAGCTGATCTGGCCAGTATTGCGGTGGTATGAAGTCTCAGAAACATTGGTAGAACTAGTGCAAGTTATGTACAAGGACCCAATGACTTAAGTATGAACAGTGTTCTGCCTCACAGAGGGGTTCCCAGTTGGAGTGGGTGTACATCAAGTTTCAGCGCTGAGCCCACTGCTGTTCATACTGGTGATGGACTACATTAACAAACAGGTTAGAGGGGACAGATCAACACAGTTGCTGTATGCAGACGATGTGGCATTACAAGCAGACTCTGAGCTAGAACATCAGCAAGGACAGGAGAATGGAATGCAAAACTGAAGGCACATGGGATGAGACTAAGCACAGATAAGATGGTGGTAATGGCAGCAAACTGGGGAAAATCATAAGAAGCTGAGAAAAGAGGTAGAAGGGAAGATAGTGGAACAGGTAAACAGCTTCAAGTATCTGGGAGGGGTGGTTGAGGAGAAGGGAAGTCTGAATGAAGAGTTCAAAGCTAGAATCAGAGGGGCTGCAGCCAACTGGCATAGAGTGTCATGTGTAGTGTATGACAGAAGAATACCAAAAAAGCTGAAAAGTAAGGTCACAAAACAGTGATGCAACCAGTACTATTGTATGGTACAGAAACCTGGGCAGTAAAGGCAGAGCAGATGAGGAAGCTAGAGGTGATGGAAATGAAGTGCCTAAGACAGGTGGTAGGATGCACACTGTGGGACCAATAAAGAAATAAAGACATAAGAGCAGAAGCCAAAGTAGCTCCAACTGCAGAAGAAATCAAAGAGAACAGATTACAATGGTTTGGGCACATATGCAGAAAAGCAGAAGACAATCTGGTAAAGAAGATTTGAGACAGCCAGGAAAAGGCATGAGGAAACGAGGGAGTCCAACAAAGATGTGGCTAGATTGTGTGAGAGAAGATCTGCAACAGCCAGGCATGAGTTCTGAAGAAGGCAGGAGTGTGACACTGAATCGGGAGAGATGGCAAACCCGACCCCATGTAGAAAATGGGAAAAAGGGGCATGATGATGATGATGATGATGATGATGATGATGATGATGATGATGATGATGAATTAAGAATTATAAAAAGGGGAAGGATCTAAGTATGGTCTGGATAGATTACAAGAAAGCATTTGACAGCATCCCTCATTCATAGATAAAGAAGTGCTTACAGATGTACAAGATACACACTACATCAATCAGTTACATTACAGTGACCATGAAACAGTGGCAAACCACTTTGCAGCTAAGCCATGATAAAGGACAAAATATTATCCCAGGGATAAAAATTCAAAGGGGGATATTCTAGGGTGACTGTTTGTTGCTGCTTCTCTTTTGTCTTGCCCTTAACCCATTAAGCTGTCTGCTCAACAGATTAGGTCATGGTTACAATTTGGCTCACAGAAAACAACAAAGTGTAAAGACTTCTCATCTTCTTTTTGTGAATGATTTAAAACTGCATAGTTCATCAGATGAGCAGCTGAAAACACAACTGGAAGTGGTCCAAACTTTTCTCAGATGATGATATAAGAATGTCATTTGGTCTTGATAAATGTGCAAAAGCACCATTTAAAGCAGGAAAACTGCAGCACCAAGAAAATATCAGTCAGAGACAGGAATGTGATATAAAGGAATTTTAACAGGAGACGTGTATAAATATTTAGAAACTAATGAAGGATCCACAATAAAGTAACAAAAGCAAACAAAGCTCACTAAGGAATATTTTAGAAGATTAAAATTAATACTGAAAACAGCCCTGACATCTAGGAACAAAGTCCGAGCTATAAATCAATTTGCACTTCTTGTTCTAACTTATAGTTTTGGGGTGACTGACTGACCCCAAAACGTATTGGAACATTTGGATAGGTAAACAAGAAAAATGTTCATGGTTGTCGAAATATATATAAAAATCAGTGTATACCAAGATTATATATTCCTCATTCTGATGGAGGAATGGGCCTCCTCGAACTTGATTACATGTACAGATCTGCAACTGTAGGACTACATACATATGTGCTGACCTCTCCAGATCCAAACATAGTGAATGTTTTGAAACACAAAGATAACAAATCTAAGATGACTTCCCTGCTTGGTTTAGCAGAAGTATCTGTGTCAAATGGGAATGGAAATCAAACCAGAAGCAGACAAAAATCAGACAGCAACTGAATGTGCCAAATAAAACAAAAGGAAGAATAAAAGAAGAAGGATGAGAAGGCAAGAAATAAGGAAAAGGCATAAATATAGTTGCAAGCACAAAAAACACCTGGAACAACCTCATGTCGATTAGTATCTGACACAGGGATGGTTAAGGAGAGGTGAATTTAAATCAAAAGATGAAAGGTTAATATTGGTAGCCCAGGATAGTGGACTATGTAAACGTTGGCTTACAATGTCCATTGAGCATGTGGGAGAAACAGACAAATGCAGATTCTGTAAAACAGAACTGGAAACAGTCACACATCTTGTTGATGGTTGTGATACACTAATGGCAGAGGGCTTCTATACTGAAAGGCATAATAATGTGCAAGACTGTTGTACTGGGGATTGGGCAAATCTTACAGTACTGATATACCTGAGAAGCATTGGAAACATAAGCTACAAAGTATTATAGAACATGATAAAATTTATAACACATGGGATCACCCATTACCAATAGTTCAAAAAATAAATGCAAGAAAACCAGATATAGTAGTCTATGAAAAGAAAACAAAAGAAACATTGATCATTGAAACTGCTACACCCAGTGATTACAGTCTCTTACGTACAGAGAGAGAAAGACACGCACAAAGTCATAAAAAAACAGAATTTGTTGGCAGAAATGAGGGCAATGTGGAAAAAGGAAACTCAGACAGTCCCAATAGTAGTAGGAGCAATGGGTCTCATAAAAAAAGAATTTACAGTTCTATTTTGATATGCTACCAATACACGTAACTCCATATGACCTGCAGATGGAGTCAGTTCTGAGAACATTGCAGTGCTACGAAAAGCACTTTTGATTAACATCAAAGATTGAGACAATACTAATTTCATGAATTTTAACCATACATTCATCTAGAAATGGGGTCCATTTCCATCATGGTATTAGAAACCCAAAAGACTTGGAGAAATTAAACCGTGTAAAACACACACACACACACACACACACACACACACACACGCACAATACACACATGCAAAGTACTGGAAACTAGAAGATTTATTGCCATAAGTACTTTTGTTTGTTAATCAATCAGGGTTTCATCAGGCAAACTGTAAAATACTAATAAACTGTTTAAATACTTAGGAAAATGATGGTATGATGTAAAAATGCCAATAGCATCAGAGAAACTGACATTGAAACCCATTTAAAAATGAATGTAAAGAATTTCAAAATAATTATTTATTAAAGGGGCAATTAAATAAACCACCTAGGTCTGATGCTTATAATATCATTCAGCAATGGGGCTTTAAGCTTCAAACCTAAGCTACTAAAGATTATGTGCAAAGCCCTTGTCACAGTCCATCACACAAACTCCTCAGCACCATAAGTTCAAACAACTCCTGAAAAATTACCTAGCTAAATGCTGGCTTTCCTCCTGTCATTCACCAGGCTAATTCTACTACCTCCCATACCTTAGCCTACTTTACCTCCAAATATACACCATCCATCTTTGCTCTAACTCTGCTGACCCTTAACAGCTTGCACTCTGTTTTAATTTGTCAGAATTTTTTTATTTTTTTTTATTTCAGACATTCTGTGCATAGTTAATAACGCCATGCCTTTCATAACTGTTAATATTTATACATGCTGTCTCTGATTTTATTTTATTTTGTGCACACTTTGTTATTAGTATGTCTAATTTTACAATAGTCTTTTAAATTAGTATTTCTGTTAAAGCTTACATACTCTGTATACATGTGTACTATTGTCTGTATTCCATACTATCTACTGTATTATATTAATTATAATTAATTGTAAGCTTTGTTACAGCTTGTGGGGCTTTTCTCCCCGGGCCTCTGTGGGCTTCTGGCCCAGTCAGACATAACCTGGTTAACAAATGTAATAAATAAATAAATATAAAATGAGCTTTCTAATTCCAGCATCCACAGTTTCAGCCTTAGTTACTTCAGGGGCAATGTATTTATAAAATGTTATAAACATGTATTTATTCTAAGCTGAGCAGTTGTCCAATTATTTCTTGGCTGCATATTATCTGATGATACCTTATGATGTTGCAGTTTTGGGAAAGAAGACTTTGCAGTGGATATGTGTTTTTTCTATAATCTGCAGCATATTTGAACTCAAAGTGACAAAGAATGCATTGCGATCATCACTCAGTCAGGCAATTAATCAGTAAATATCTAAATGCAGTTATACTCAAGTAAAAAGGTAACAAAAGCAAAAATGGAACAGGATAAGATTCCCAATAAAGTGTATACTGCTTGACAGACAGTAAACACAGATCTAACACTGTAATAAATAGCTGTCTACCATGGGATAATCACTTTAAGGAACAAAATTAGGTGTATGTGAAACACTATAATGACAAACCTACAGTAAAGCACGTTTTTGTGCAATATATATTGACTGGATTAATACTACAATGAAAACTTTTGGAATAGTTATGACTTATTTATTTATTGCTTTATTGTCTGACTGTGTCATTAAGGGACTGAATAATTCTGTTGCTTTTTCTGTCACTTTATCCGTTGAACTTTACTGCAGTCTACCAAAGGCAGACCTTGCCTGTCCCACAATTGCATTATCAGAAGGCAAGGACACATGACATGGAATCGAGAAGTAATAGGATAACTGGTTAGGAACAGTATATGCAAACACAATCTAATTAAACTTAAGACAGACAGGTCTACTGAAGTAACTAAAGTATAAATGATGTAGCATGGGATCAGAAAGCCAGCCTTGCTTAAGAGGATTAAAAAAAACTTTGCCCATGATCTCTAAGGGAGTCCATGTTAAAAAAGTATCAAGTCAAAGTAGTCCTCTTTCAGATAACAAATGATCTTTAGTATAAATTAAACAAATTAAATAAAGAAATATTTCTGAATGAAGTGTAAATAATACAATGCCAATATAAGGGACTGTAACCTTCTTTATTTCTGATAGTAAATAAGTGGTCAGCTATTCTCTGTTGGAGCTTCATTGAGAAGTTTTTGTTCTACATGTTTTTACATAAGAAATCTATGCATACTACAAATTCTGTATTGCATGTATAATGTGAAGAGTTTCCTAACATGGTTCCACTCTTTGCATAAAGGTAGTAGAGGAAATCTGCTAGATAATACTGCACTTGCAAAAGCCACATTTAAAATTGTCTTTGCATTTGCAGAAAACTTCTTGTCTCTTCCCATGATTAACTCTCCCTTTCTCTAACTGGCACTAACCCAATGCATTTAGAATAATGGAATTACTTTCTAAAATTCTCCAAATTTCCTTATTAAGTCACTGCGTTCTCCTTTTATACACAGCAAATATCTCCCCCATTTAATGCCACCCCCTGTTCTGGCTTCATTAATATTCCTCACTTTACTTTGTGAATTAAAGGCACTATGCTATATTTGGCTCGTATTTATCTACCTTTTCTCTGCTTACTTTATCAAACTTAGCTGTCCTTATGCTGTCATAATTTGTTTGTTCAAAATTCATTCCAAGTTATCAAAAGCCTTTCTCAGAATCTTCATCTCTGATGGTCAGGCTAGATAAATTGATAGCTTGACTTTGACAATGTTATAATTTACTACTGTGGATGGCCCAGACTTGCTTGGAGATAATTATTCTAAATTCTAGAACAGTACTTCTTGAATGTTGTGTCTTAAAACATTCTACATCCTGAAAACAGATAAATGCTACTGGGTGGGAGGCAAAACATTCTAGATGAGTAAGGCTGTAGTTGATATATTTAAAAAAAAAGACAAATTCCTCTAAGTTCCCTTGCCATACTAAAATAAATTGTCAAAATGACTATAAATAATGAATGTGGGTCATAAATTTGAAGAAAAATGGATGAAAATCCTTCCATCTTTCCATTACAAGGTTGGCAGAATTGGGCAGCAAAGCAGTTCCAACTGCGACATCTAAAACTTACCTGCTATGATTACCCACAAAAGATTTCAGAACCTATATATTCCATACTACCTCTTTCTTGTAGCTATTGTTAACTGTTGCAATACAATTGTCAAACAGGAATTGCTGAATAATAAATGTCCAAAGTAACAAAAATAAATTTTTATCTATGAGCACATGTTTATCTGATAAGCAAAGATAAATATTTCCTTTATAAAGGACCTAGTTGGAACAACATATACTTCAATTTATAGTCCACATAAAATCTAGCAGCTCCATCTTGGAACCCCTTCTGACACTACTGACTTAGTGTAAGAAGACTTGAATGGGGATTATTTTGATCTTTCTGGTAGTTTTTGTTGCCAAAATGAGACCACATCAGGCTTTTTAATACTGCAGAACTCAAACAAATCATAGTGTTCAAGGCATGTTCTGATAGAAACATATCTTACCTTTTTAGTGGCCAATATATCCCCCTGCAAATTATAACTAAATAACTATCTGCAAGTAACATTCTAACATTTTACCTTTATAAAATTCCACCTACATATCAATTAAAATCAATACCCCTGTGTGATTTCATAAATTTCCTTGATCTATTACCTGTCAAATTTTTATTTTTCAAAACTTCACTATCATGTTTAGTCAAACCGTGAAAGGAAACAGGTTGGTTTAAGAATTCTAGTAATAAATAATAAAGTATAGTCTTGAGCTGCATTTAACATAAAAATGTATTATTTATTAAACGGCAAACACTGACTTACAAAAGGATTCCAAAGCATTTTGCTCTCAATCATTTATGTCATGCCAGCATTTCTCGTGCAATATAGGCTCTCTGTCAAATTCCAAACTGGGAACCAGGCTCACTTTGCCATACTTAAGGATTTTACATTGGCAATAAAGGACAATATAAAATCTCAAAGAAATAGAGCATTCCCACTGAAGTCACAACTCCACCTCAGTGAGGGCCTTTCTGCTGCAGGCCACACATAATAAAAAGACACAGTGCCTGCAAGATCAAGTCTCAAATACAGTTTCAGCTGTACTGCAAGAAGAGGAGAGTCAGTGGGGGGTGGCAGAGGACTCATGCATTGTATTGTTTTCTGCAAGCTGTTCCTGATTTACTGTGGATACAAGTCAAATTTTGCACATTTTTATACTTCCAATCTGTATATCACTACTAGAGACTTACAACTTGGCATTCCCATTGATCGGATGATTTAAATATATGCATGACTGACTTCTGACCAGTCATGCATGGATTCTCACATCCATTATACAGGTGGTGCCACAGTGCTGTACAGCTTCAGAGACTTGCAGATCCACCATTATATCAGTACTGATACCTGCAGTATGAGTGCTGATATACAGGTGCAGTTATGACAATGGATATCTTTAGGTAAACTCAGCAGTGGTCAGACTAATCACAGAATGGGTTATGAGGGTTATTAATACAGAATATTTCTAGACCTCATTACCCACCTAGCTCATTGTGGGTTTACAGTATATTTCCATCACTAGTATTGTGAAGGTAGGTACAGGTTCATAGATTAGTACTAGGCTAACTGCCCTTACAAGCCATTTTAAGCCTAGCCAATTATCCCTTGTGAGACTCAAACCCTGTACCTTGTGTTTGTAAGGCAAACACCTTAACCATTAGGCCACTATCCCAACCTTGGTATATCCCACTCCCATATATGATGACATATTGAGGGCAAGGATAAATTTGAAATTGGGACACTGTGGTTGGATTGCATAGAGTTTCCATTACATCACCCCAAGTCTTGTGGTAGCCAGCCTTCGAAGAGCAGTCACATGACATTTTATTCATTTATCAGTAGCATACACCTCCTAAAAGACTTGTTTACTAATGTAAACATAAGCAGAGATTATTATGAGAAATAACAGACGTAGTTTTGCTGTATCTTGCCTAGTTGTGTTTTTACTTGTTTTAAATATATTATTAGTTACACATTTTCTGGAAAGGCACTCATTTCCACAAGACACTTTTCTGTGCAATGAAACTCAAAATATCTTTATGTATGTAAGGATGTGTTTTGCCTGAACATGTTATTGTAAAGATCTTGTAAAGGTGTATGTGTGTGTATGTGTGTGTGTGTGTGTGTGTGGGGGAGAAAACAAGAAAAAAAAATCATATCACCTGCCTCCTCTTGATTCATATTCAATAATCAGCTTTAAAACAACAGGATATAAAAATCAAACACATTTAAATATCACTTCTATTCATTTAGGAATTTGATAGAATGGGCATATTTGCAATGAGTCATCCTCAAAATAAACAAAAAATGTATTTTAGTTTTTTTAAGCATAGCACTATAATACATTTGAATTTTCACAGATCAGTTACATAAAATTATGTTTCCAAATTATCAGTTTTGCAAAAGCCACAATAGTCCATTGTCCTCCCCTTTGCACACTCATAGAAAATGGGATAAGTTCATTTAAAATAACTCCTAAGGAATATTAATATTAAAGCTGCTAGGTGAAGCAAAAGGGAAAAAACTGGAAAGTGAAATACACAATATTGACTTGTAGCACAATTTGTCTCTTTCATTATATAATATAGAAATGAAACAAATGTTATATAGCTGACATGGAAAAAATCCAGGAGCTATATCCATTAGTGTATGATTATTTGTCCCCACCCCAGAAGCTGGTCCTTCTGCTTGATTTTTTTTTAAGTGAAAGATGGGTCTCTGCCCTGCTCCATACTAATCCATGGAAACCACACAGACAGAGAACATACACACACAAAGACACACACACACACACACACACACACACACACACGCACACACGCACACACGCACACACACAATCACATACTCACAGTTTGCAGTTTACTGTGCCAAAGTAGCTTACAAGATACCTATGCCTTCTTCAAAAAGCAAGGACAATTATCCAAATAGGAGGGGTGTGTGTGTGTGTGTGTGTGTGTGTGTGTGTGTGTGTGTGTGTGTGTGTGTGTGTGTGTGTGTGTGTGTGTGTGTGTGTGTGTGTGTGTGTGTGTGTGTGTGTGTGTGTGTGTGTGTGTGTGTGTGTGTGTGTGTATCTGCATGTGTGCATGTGTGTGTGAGAGTTTAGGCAATATAACAGATCTACAACAGGCTGCAACTTAATTCTTCAAGAATATTAATTCGTAGATTTAACCCATTCACGAATATTTTGTTTTCTGCAGGAGTGATATGGGATTTGTTTTGCTACATACTTGTTTCCTCGCTTGTGAATTAGAAAACAGATTAAGGATAGATTGGATTATGAAGTGGGCAGCACTTTTCTGAGCCTTGGAGCCTTCATCTTTTCAGCCAGTTAAGTACTTTATCCTTGATGGAACAAATTCCACAGGTAAACTGCAGTCACTCAATCCATATCAGAAGAAAGGCAAGTGATTTTAAAGAGAGACTCATTTTAAATGGATTTATAAAACTTTCAAATCTGCCAAACAGTCTTGGTAGTAACCCTGGGAAACATGCAGGATAAAGTTCATGGGTTTCAGCTTTGTAAATCCAGGCTGATCCTGCCGCAGTTGCTGTTTCTTTTATTTATTTATTTATTTATTTTTAAGTTCCGTAAGGCTGTTACTCAGTCCTCACTGAAGTGGTCAGCATTTCAAAAGTGCCTACAAATGTTTTCATCTAGAGTTCCATAATATACAAATTTTCCTGTAGTAATTCTGACAATAAAATTCTGAGCCGGAGGACAAGTAATAGGCTGAGAAGCTCACTAAGTAAGAAAATAAAACCTGTCACAGCAGACAACAGCAGGATGTCTATTATAAAGAACTTAATCCTCAAATAAATGGTTTTACTTCAGATAAAAAAAAAAACAGATAGCTAATTAGTTGGTCTCGCGGGGGGGGGGGGTTATCCTGGAAGAAACACTAGGTAGATAATAAGGCACAAAGGGAAGCAGTAAAGATGACCCACTCTAAAAAAAATAGCTTGGTATAGCAAGATTCAGTACTATGGCTTGTATTTATGAGCAGAAGACATAATTGTATGCCCTCATGCACCTACTTAGATGCTCTGAAATAGAGTTAAGAGGTAAACCGTCATAGCAGAAAAAAACTATGCCATATTTAAATTGATTTTGAGGGTTGTAAATGCAAAGACAGTTTCTGAGGAAAGGCTGAAGGGGAATAAACCGGTTTCTCAAAGTGGTATACAGAGTTGTAACTGAGGTGAGGGGAAGAGAGGTGGCTGCACCAGCTGCAACCTGACAGTGGGGCTCGACTGGCAGGTGCCAATAATGTGGGAATGGTATTGCTTTATGAAGTAGCAACTTCATAAATGAATGCTGATACTGCATTTATGGTTAAAAAACAGAGGAACTTTTTTTGTTTTTTGAAGAGAAAAGCTTTATTCTGCTATTTTTGCTATTCAACTTTGAGACTTAAGTTAAGATGGGAATCGGTTTGGCCAACTGCATAGCGCACCAGGTGATCTAGTTATAACAGTTCTGGTGGTACCAAAAACACAGCAGAAGGACTAAATCCTTAAACAAAGACCAAAAAGTCACCAAAAACTGGAGAAAAACACACAGTTTAATAAAACATCTTTCAGTTAGCACTTTTGTCTCCTTCAATTACTGGAAACTTCTTCAGACTGAATTTAAAAAACACACAATGGGCTGGATTCACGAAGGCTTGCATGGAGTCTAAGAGTAGAGTAAGACTCCAGCCAGCCAAAATGTCTGCCGAGCGATCCAGGAACAGCCGACAGGGGCATGCAAGAGAGCTCCTAAAACGACTCTTGCACGGACAGTGTTAGTTTATGCAAATTACCTCATTTGCTGCTGAAAGCTATGCAAATGAGGCAAATTTGCGATCCAGGAAACACTAACCTGTTTGAGTAAAAGTAGTGTTATTTGCAGGAATGTACTCAGTTGACAACTGAGCACCGTTCTGCAAATAACAAAATGGAGCTATGACAGCTCCAAATAAAGGATGCATCCAGTTGAGGAAGCATGCCAATGGCCAAATATATGGCCACTGGCATATTTATCTGTTGCAAAATAATAAAAAAATATTTTTTTTTTTCCTCGATCTCTGACGTTTAAGCATTGCGCAGCGCCAGGCAAACGTGTGGCCCTCTAAAAACCCTAAAAACAAAAAATAAAAGCCACAAATAGGTATTTTATTCAAAATATTCATCTGCCATGCAGGTGAATGGCAGGCTGAAGACAACATGGTTACTGAGTAGTGGTTGCTAAGGGGGGAAGCTCAGTCTGAGAGATGTAACCAAGCATTAGCACGCAATCCTATGCAAATGAGTATAAGGACAGTGAATCCCAAATTTCCCTGCCATGTGAACCATGTCCCTAGAGTGTAAGCGTAGGATTAGGGGAGTAACAGAGTAGAAGATAGGTGACATCATGAGGGGGTATGTATCAAAAAGACTGTAAGCTTATTGTTGCAGAGTGGCATGTGTTTGCTGTGAGTTACACAGGACTGGAAGAGGCGTGTCTACAGTTGTCTAAACTGAAACACAGAAACCGAAGGTGTACGCCGTGGCTATCACTGAAGTTTCTTGCAAAGCTGCTTACACTGTGTGCACTCGTGTGTGCGCCTGTAAACCCGTCTAAGCCTGTGTGTGCGCCCGTGTAAGCCTGTGTAAGGCCATCTAAGCCTGTATGCACGAATGTGCACCCGCCTAAGCCCATGTAAGCCTGTGTAAGGCTGTGTGTGTGCGCTCGTGTGCACGTGTTTGCGCTTGTTTGCGCGGCGCTGCCCCCTGTGGAAACAGAAATGGGAAAAGGAAGGAAAGGAAGTAGTAGGAAGTTAACCAAGGAGAACTAGCAGAGCTGCCAGGTGAAATCAATCAGAATCAGCCAATTACACAGGCAGTACACTAGCCCAGCCCCGCCCCGCACTTAAAACTCTGCAAACACCATTCCCCCATGTTTTTCTCAGAAACACTGCAACACTGCAGTCTACAAAGAGAAGTGAAAACTTAAAAAGCTTAACTGAGACAAAAAATGTTAGGGGCTGCCATTGCTATTATAAGGCGACATGTGCAAGATGCTGAGGGTGGTGCCATTTGTGAATGCTGCTGAGCAACCCACAGTGAGGAGACAGAGAAGAGTGTACAGACCCAGGGTAACCTACCAGGGGCTACATGAGCTGGAGATAGTGGAGCGCTATAGAGTGGACAGAGAGCTCCTGCAGCAAATTGTTGAGCTCTGCAGGCCACGCCTCACACACAGAACCAACAGAGGGGAACCCATCCCAGTGGAAACCAAGGTATGTGTTGGCCTAAGAATACTAGCAACAGGTACCTTCCAGAGACCAACTGGTGATATGATGGGGATTTCACAGGCATCAGCATCCAGGGTACTGCACCAGTTCCTGAATGCCATGTCAGCACATGTCGGTGATCATGTATATTTTCCCAATTCCCATGAGGTATTGGCCAGCAACATGCGTCTCTTCCATCAAATAGCGGAATACCCTGAGGTAGTGGGTGCAATTGACTGCACGCACATACACATCAAAGCACCAGCCGGTGAGCGGTGTAGGGCCTACATCAACCGCAAGGGCTTCCACTCCATCAACTGCCAGGTCGTGTGTGATGCCCAGGGCATAATACTGAATGCGTGTGCTGGCTGCGCTGGAAGCTACCACGATTCCCATATCTGGCATCTGTCACAGCTGTACCAGACATTTGCCAATGGGGACATCTCTGACGGTCACCTAGTGGGGGATGCTGGATACGCACTGGAGCCGTGGCTGATGACACCCATCAGAAATGCAAACACACCTGAACAAGAACTCCATACTGAGGCACATGCACAAACACGAAATGTAATCGAGCGTGTGTTTGGGATGCTCAAGTCACGGTTCCATTGCCTGGACACATCTGGTGGAGCCTTGCAGTACTCACCAACTACATGTACCCAAATTGTCATGGTATGTGCCATGCTACATAATATGATCCTGCGAAAACAGCTGCAGCAGGAACAGCATGGGGCAGGGTCAAACAGCCCCCCACCATTGCCAAGGCCTGCACAGGCACAGCGTGACTCGGAGGAGGAGCAACCTGAGCCTGCCCCAGTAGTCAGAAGGAGGCATGCCCAGTATGCCTTGGCCTTGGCAAAGAGGCAACGCATAGCACATACACTGGCTCAGTAGGAACCCTGGAAATTACACCTCCCTCTGACTCGCACATAAAATAATAGGGATGCCTAACTTGACACTACCTGTTTCCAAACATGTATAGGGAGTGTAGTATGTGCATCCAACATAGGCAGCCCTGCAGCACCTCCTGAGGCATGATTGCCATGGTTTAAGCAATATAAAGCAGTGCTAAGCAGCTTTTACCAATATCTAGTATATGTAAACAAAATTGCTCGTGCCAACCAGCGCAACATCGGGCAACATTGAGCAATGTTGGGCAAGGTTTTGCAAAGTTGAGCAAAGTCAGTTAAACATGTTCATATTTGCTTTACTGTTCCTTAAGCAGTCTGGTCTGCCCAGCATGAAAATAAAAAGCAATGACACAGCTCGAACCCAGGATACTGTGCACTATAGTCACAGTACTGAACCACTAAGCCATGATAGCATTTCAGTAGCACAGCCACAGCAGGACAATTGTACACTAATGCAAACACAAAGAAATGCAGTATCATGCCCCTAAAGAGGCAAATGGGTAACCTCCCCCACACGCCTATGCAGACAGAGAACATCAGGCTAGGCGGTGTGATGTGGGTTGTGTAGGCTATAAAGTCGCAGTGTAATATACGTGACATTGGATGCTAACATCTGTAGTACCGTAGTATGCCTCAAGCCACTACGATAGGCAACAGAACAGACTGAAATGGTGTCCTGTACATAGCAGTGCAGGCATAGCAAATGTGTATAAGTGTCAGGTGAAACCCACATCCTATGTACACCCACAGTAACAATCAGGTGTGCCCCCGAGTAGAAATGTACAAAGAATAGCTGTCCCCCCTGTATGTAGAAATGTTGATAAGTCTATGCAAAGTGTCACATGGAAGCCCTGCAGGCACAGCAGACCCTGTTGATCTATGATACAAAGGTGAGCCCTGCTGTAAAAATACTTGATTTTCCATACACATATAGTATAAATGTCTATACTGGGCGTGCTCACACACTCCAGTAAATGTAGTGGATTCCATTCAGCATGACACTGAAAGGTCATACTGGGCATGCTCACACACAGGCTAAATACGGATGTGATAATAAGGGATCTATGGACAAATGTGGATAGTCATCTCTACTTCTAGAAACACATTCACAAAGTGGTTGGAAAATCATGCTATGTGTTCACACAAACTGCCAAGGTCTGTGCATGTAGGTCAAAGGAGGTTCCCACTACTCAGCAGTCATCAGACCTGTCAGAGAGTACCACAACACACTTGCGATGAATCCGACTAGGCACGTTCAGCAGCTAGAAAGACCAATGAAGTACCTTAACAAGAGGATTACTGGCCTCAAATAGTCACCCCATGCAACAAGACTGAATGTAATTCAATCTGTACTCTGTTGCATACTATCTACTCAGGAGATCTCTGCCCAACAGACAGGTTCATGTCATGGTTACACTCAGATCTGTTCTGAGTTACAGCTCAATGGCAGTAAATGTACAGAGCCAACTGATATTGCCAACATCCTGGCAGATAGGATCACTGTTAACTTTACCCCCCTCTCACCCATGAAGGAGCACATCTCTATAATGGAAGACTGCAAAGTTGCTGTCATCATGGCTGCACAGGTAATAAACACTTTCCAAAGCCAGTATCACAGCAGCCATGGGACCAGATAACTTCCCAAGCTGTGTAGTATCTACTTCACTGAAGTAAACATTAACATGGCAGGTCTGTGGCTGCTGAAATTTCCAGAGGACTGCAAACCAGGAGCCATAATTGTAAACACAAAAGATGTGGACATCCTACAAAAGGGCCTCACTGAGACAGATGGCTGTTGTCAAAGCCATGGGCTCAAGCTCAATGCCAAAAGGTGCATTATCATCCCCTTTGTTAAAAACTCTGTAGCCAAGAACTACAACAGAGGTGGTAGTATACTTCACACTGAAAGTGTGACAAGAGACCTTGGGTCACAGGTGGACAGTGGATACAACTGTGATAATCACATTCCCACACTAGTCAGGAAACCCTCCTATGTGGCACACCTCATCACAAAATGTGTCTCATGCAGAATAGAAGAGGACAATGTTCCCCTCTACTCATCACTCACTAGAACTATAATAGAGTACAACGCCACTATTGCTATGTACCTCACAAGACAACTACAACAACTGGAAAGCCAGCAGTAGTACTTCACAAAGAGCATTAGCAGCCTGAAATACATGCCATACACAGACCATCTCAAAATGCTCCATCCGTACTCCTTTGCATATCGCCTACTCAGAGGTATTCACTGCCTAACATACAAAGCTACGTCAAACACAGAGCTGTTGGACATGCTCCACGTAAAACACTCACAATCCCTGTGACCTTCGGACCCAAAACCACGACTTGAAATACAAAAGGAAAGGGTGTACCCATTTACCTTATGGATACCCACACCTTCAGGTTAGTGGCACAGCATGAGGCCTTGGAGACCATGCAAGTGCAACTAACATTGGCCAAAGCTGCCCATCAGATTGTAGCCTGCTAGAGATCATGTACCTTGTCTCAGGAACCTCACTCAGTATTCCGGAGAACAGTGGAAAGTATAAAGGTCCTATCAAACACCATTATATGAGGTGATTACAACTACCCAAATAGTGAGTGTGAGAATTACTTGTATACAACGTCCTTTGCCCAATGTTTCCTAGAGTTTAAAAACCCTAACACCCTGGAACAGCTGGTCACCACACCCACTACAGGTGACAACATACTGGACATGATCATCACCAACCACTACAGAGATAAACCCCTCGCTGGTAATATCAGATCATGAAGTAATCACACTGGACATCCACATCTGCCCCCCCCACCCAGTCAATGAAACCACTGTGAAGACATTTGCAAAAGCAAACTGCACACTTCCCAAGACCAAAGTGGAGCGTTCCAAAGCCCTCTTGCTATAGGATAATGGTATACAATCTGCAGAATCATTTACAAGTGCATCCTATGAGCATTTACAGGGATGCATGGAATGAGACATCACAAATAAAACCAAGATGCACTCCTCCAAAAATAGGACAACAATCAGGTGGTTGTTGCCCATAAATAAGCTAAACAACAGAAGGAGGAAACAAACACATGATAGAGCCAACTTCACTAAAGGAAAGGCATCACTGATCATTATCAGGAAGAAACAATGATCGCTCATAAAATAATCCAAGGACAGTTTCTAAAGACAAATAGCCAAGGAATGTAAGAATAACAACCACAAAGCCTTCGGTAGCTATACCAGACATGTAGGTGTCAACTTCCAAATATGCTGTCAGCTATTGAAAAAAGGAAAGAAATACAACAAACCAACTTTCACTGCCCACATCCAGGGGGACAAGTTCAGTGTAAACTCCCCCCCCATCACCCTCAAAAGGGCCTGTGTCCATCACAGAAGGATGCAGAGCCCCAGACGTCATGGACATACAGGTAAAGACAGCCCTCACCAAAGCTAAGAACACAGCATCAATGTGACTGGATGGTGTCTCAGGCTGCATCTTACACTAGGCCCATGAGGAACTAGACCCCCACCTACATTCACTGTCCAGACACAAGCATACCACAGGCTATGTACCCAAAGAATGGCATACACAAACAGTCATCCAGCTACACAAAGGGGGTGTCAAAACACAACATGGACACCATTGCCCAATATGTCTACTCAGCCTGGTCTACAGAGCTATTGAGCAAATTGTCATGGAACCCATAAACAGAGACATTGGAGACCTCCAGACACTGGACTCTCCACAACTTCGCCTTGTTAAAGTCAGATCCTGGCTCCTAAACCTAGTTGACTTATTTCAAACAGTTACCAAGGACATAGATGGAGGTGAAAGTAGTCCACACAGCCCACCCGGACCTCATAAAGGACTTTCTACACCATTCCCCACTCTGTCATCATGGACAAGCGTACCAGCTGGAACATTAACAGCTATGTCAGAGGATGGGTGGCCAGGTGGCTCACAGATCAAACACACATGTTCAGAGTTGCTGGTGCCATGTCCAACTCTATGCCAGTCACAAATGGCATCCCACAGGTCTTGGTCCAGGGATCCCACCTGTTCAGTAGATACTGCTCAGAGGTACAGGCAAGCATGGGAGGTATATGGCTGAACATGTTTGCAGATGAATGGTAACTGTGGTCCATAATCGACTGTACGGCTAACACAGACATCCTCCAGACGTGTCTTACAGAAACAGATACCTGGTGTCAAAACAATGCCCTCAAGCTGAATGCCAAAGAATGCATAGTCATCCCCTTTGGGTACAACAAAGTGCACACAAATTACTACATAGGTGGTAGTCCAGTATGTACGGAGAAAGTCATTATGGCCCTGGGGACACAGGTAGATAGTAAACTCCCCTTTGATGATCACATGGCCAAAGTGTTTAGACATTCCATCAATGTAGCCCACCTAATGTCACCTAATGTAACCCACTTTGTATAGTCTGATGATGTCACCATCCTACAAATAAACCTGTGGAAAGGATGACTCACAGTAATGTGTATAGGGTCGCGTGTAAATGCGTACTTCTGTAGTATCATAAAGTAGTTAGGTAGTGGTGTGAATCCTGCACTTGACAAGTGTGTGTGTTTGTGTGTGGTCTCCTTGGGAAGGAGCAAATGTTTTGGAGAGTAGTAAAACACCTTAAAAGTGCTAAACTAATCTTTGTCAAGTCTGACGATGTCACCATCCTACAAATATACCTGTGAAAAAAAGAACCCCCCAGTAATGTGTATAGCGGGTCGTGCTAATGCGTACCCCTCTAGTATCATTAAGTAGTTAGGTAGGGGTTTGAATCCTGCACTTGACAACTGTGTGTGTGTTTGTGTGTGGTCTCCTTGGGAGGAGCAACCTCTTAGGAGAGTAGTAAAACACCTTAAAAGTGTTAAACCAATCTTTGTCAAGTCTGATGATGTCACCATCCTACAAATATACCTGTGGAAAAGAGACTTCCCAGTAATGTGTATAGCACGACATGTTGATGCGTACTCCTCTAGCATCATGAAGTATTTAGGTAGGGGTTTGAATCCTGAACTTGGTGAGTGTGTGTGTGTGTGTGTGTGTGTGTGTGTGTGTGTGTGTGTGTGTGTGTGTGTGTGTGTGTGTGTGACAGTGTTGGTCAATGTGTTGGGGGTTTTGCTTTTACTAACATATGACATATCAGTAGGCATTGCACATGTGAGGTAGCTGTAATGCAAATACATATACGTACATGTTACATCAATTATTGCATGTGTGGGAACTCTGCTTTATCCAAGTACACAGTTGTCATCTTTGCCAAACTGTGCTGCTGCTTCACAGACCTTAGGTCACATCTGTATGCTTGTGACAAGGCCAGCCACTGCAGTGATGCCTGGCCTAGGTCATCCGTGTCACACACACTCATTACAGTTTCTATTGAATTGTGTGAGTGAGGGTTTATGGCCGAGGTATATGTCAGACCTGTTCAAACGTAGCAAAGTCTGTCAATGATGACTATGCATTATAGGTGTACAACAACCTTTGTGGACATGCATGCAGACCCCTTATTGCTTATGTGATCCACCGAGGGATTTCAAAATACCTTAGGGAATGTGATTGTCAAAAGAGAGATGACGTAACACTAGGTTGCATGTACACATCGGTACCTGTTCATCATGTTGGTGGCTACTACCTATGTGGTACTGTGAGGATACTATGTTCCATGAAGGTGGATGACTATGCTTAGTTTGGCCTATAGCTTTATAGCATGGGTTTGACAACAGGTATCTGTCTGTATGATACCCTTGTGGAGGATGTGTGCGTCACCTGGAGAATGCAGTATAGGCCACAGTATGCATTAGCACATGTGGACTGACATATCCCTACTGTGATTGCTTGTACCTAAGAGAGCAATATGCTGAACAGGAGTGGTCTCAGTAATGGGTGCAGCTGAATACCACTGGTTACTGGCATAGTATAGTGCCTGAAGGATCCAAATGTTGCTGTGTGTCCTACATCTGTGTGTCAGCTGTCAAGACATCATCTAACGATTGGTTATGGTCAGGCTGTTGAAGTCATGTATACTACCAGAATGCAAAACAATGACAGATAGTAACAGTATCACCCACAGCACAGTGTCAAACCATGTCATACACACATGTGTAGTCAGGTTCCAAAATGTGTGTAGTACAATGCATACTGGCCACCAATAGAAACTATGGAGTGTTACTGTGTAATACAGAGCATGTCACCCTGCCCATGTGTCTACTATGCACGTACATGTAGACAGTGCACCTCCACCATTTTCTCAACTGTACACCTGCAAATATGTGCTACACACATCCCACACATACTGTCCAATCTCTAACACATGCTGCCAATACTGTACACACATCAGCCAAGTGGCACATGGGCGGACAATATACAATTGGAACTAACACTGGTGTAAACAACACTACAATGACAATCATAGCTTTAATGCATCATGCCTGCTCAGCTACACCTTCAAGCATATCATTACACTCTACTGCTGACAACATGCTAACATTGCTATACTGCTATAAAGACACCCTGCGCATCAGCACCATGGTAGCCTGTTCCTGCATCGATGTTACAGATGACAGGAGGTGGCACAGGTTTCATCATATGCACAGGGTGTGTTGTTGGTCTGCCAGAGGCCTACAGTGAGCCATCCAATCGACATGTATGTGTGTGTGTGTGTGTGTGTGTGTGTGTGTGTGTGTGTGTGTGTGTGTGTGAGGGGCAAGAATACTGGTATGGGCCAATGTTGATGTAATGTGTGTGGGTATGTGTTAGCCCTTGGTGTCTGGATTATGTGTGTGTGTGTGTCTGCATGCACACAGTTCCACCATGTGGCTGCCACATACGGGTATTTGTGGGACAGCCACAGACTGTACCTGCGAGGCTTTACAGATCACTGTTTCTGGCCATGGATACGGTGCCTGTGCCTGGCAGGGGTGTTACTGACACTATCAGGTACTAAGCCAGACTGGGTACTATCCCCAGAGGTAGATGAATGTACACTGGACCCAGGTCCCTGCTGGGACTGTCCAGAGCCACGTGCACGTGGTCTTCTAGGATGTTCTATGGACAGCCCACCCCCAACATTGCTGGGGCTGGTACTGGCACTACGGGAGTGGCTGTTGCTTGAGGGACATCAGCGGCGACTGCCAGCTGCTGATGTTGCTGGCATACGTCCACGTCGACGACTCAACCATCCCGCACTGTCCTGACACATAGACATGACATTGCGGAGGACATCTAATGTCTCTCCCCAATGTATATCGGTGACCTCAGTGTAATTACCAATGGCACCAGCTAGGTCACAGATAGTGTCTATTATGGCGGTGTTATGTGCCCTCTGTGCCCTTAGTCCCTGTCTGGTGTAACGTTCCATACATGCATGTGGCTCCATGACAGCCTGGAATGTGCGTGAGGTTGTAAGACCTGTGGCACATCTGCCAGTGGCATGATGGGCAGCAGTGCTCTGACGAGAACCCCTGGACATCTGCCTATGTGGTACCCTTCCAGACATCTGGGTATGGCTGCTGTGTCGGGATGCATGTGCCATGGATACCACACTGTCCTGGCCAATGCCAACTGTATGCTGTCCCTCTGCTAAGGGCATTGGTGATGGATGTATTGGCAGCATGACTGTGTGCATGGATGGGGTGGACACTTGTGTAGTGTCGATTGGTGGCCCAACGATAGACCCTGGCAAACGTGCCTGTGCCTCAACACACCTATCATCATTATCACTATCATGCTCAGTGACATCAGTTTCCCTGCTGCATTGAACCAGCCCAAAATCAGCACCTGTGAGAGGAAGACAGGAAACACACTTTACGACCTATACATGATGTCAGCACACATGCATACATGCACACATGCACACATGAAAACATGCACACATGCACATATGCACACATGAACACATGAACACATGCACCCATGCACACATGCACACATGAACACATGCAAACATGCACACATGCACACATGAACACATGCACACATGCACACATGAATACATGCACACATGCACACAAATACACTCCTCACTAAAACAGACACACACACACACACACACACACACACACACACACACACACACACACACACACACACCACCAGCAATCCCAAACATACTCAATAGCGTGTGATGTTGGGGTACAGTATCACAAGCCAAACATTTATATCAAATGTGACAGCGTGCATGACGTGTGTTGCTCAACAGCATGCAGTGTGAGTGTAGACAGCCCTTGCTAAAAACAGTATATATGGCTTTGATGCATGTGTGTTTTGTTCAGTGAATGGCCTCACCCTGGAACGCAATGTGCACATGGACACAACATTTCTATGCAGGTATTAAAAGCCCTGCGATGTCCTGTGCACCATCAGTCACACGTATACATACCATGGCTAGATGTGTATCAGTGTGTCACATAGATATCCATTTCTGATTAGAGTATCTGTGTCTTTAGCAGATAATTGTGGACACAGGTGTAGCACATGCATGCTATCTATACACACAGGATGAGTGGTGCATGTATATCTGATGGAATACAATTGCTCAACATAGCCATTGTACAGTGGTTATGGTGAGTGTAGGACATATTGTGGACATGCCAGTGCCAGCCATGACATGGCATGCTACCACACAACTGCAACATGAAACATCACACATACACAATGTGTGTCATGTGACCTATACACTCTATAGCATTACAAGACATATGTGTGTCACTTTATACAAATGGTGATTGCTATGCATATTGTGTATCGGTGCATATGTCTGCACACACACAACATGAAGGTGCATAGCAATTCATGATATGTGTAGTACTGTGGCCACTGTAACTGGATGGGGTGTAGTACCATGAGCCATCATCATGCAGCATCATGTGGTCACTCAAGGCTACTAATGTGTGCCAGACCGGCACATAGCATGCTGTACCTGAACTGCAGTACCATGGCTACATTCACCATTTCATGGCCAGTTGTTACATGGGTTTGTGAGGTGCCCAACAGGGGGCATTGCCTAACATGAATGTGTTATGTGTTGAAGAGTGTCGCACAGCCACATGTGAGGCATCTACCCGTCAGGTATATTATGTGTGCTGTGTGGATGAAGTTTGGGATACTGTAGTGTGACCTTACAGTGGGTGTCTGAATACGCCATGTGTAGCATGTTAACATGTACTGCGTATGACAAAGGTGTGCATGTTGTGTGCATGTGTATCGACTCTGCCTATCCAATGTCCACTATAGTGTTGCCACAATTGTGTGGGAAACTCTGTGTATTGTATGTGTTTCAGGCAGCTACCCATTCCTAATTCCAATTCCTAATTATTAGTATTGTACAACACTAGGCACCACATCGTCTAACTACACAATACACATCTCACATAAGCGTGCTCTACCAATATAGGTAACAGTATTCTACAGCTATGCCATGTTACCTGCATGCTCCATGTCAACTTGCTGGGTGGCTCCGGCCTCCATGATGATACATGTTACTTGTTGTGGTTGTTGTTGGCCAGGAGCCACCTGGCTCAGGAGCAGCTCCTCCACTCTGGTGAGGGGGGTTGG
Source organism: Protopterus annectens (assembly GCF_019279795.1). Lineage (NCBI taxonomy): Eukaryota > Metazoa > Chordata > Ceratodontiformes > Protopteridae > Protopterus > Protopterus annectens. The sequence continues at coordinate 880,565,506 of NC_056729.1, forward strand.
ATGGCTACCCCCCCCACCTGTGGCAAGCTGTTGTCTGCGGATATCAGATGCACGCTGCCAGACATGTCTAATTAAATCACTGCAGTGATGGCGTACCTGCTCATATGTCCGGTTATGCATGCCTATGTCATTTACCCTACAGACACGATCTTGCCACAGCACAGTCCGCTCATGCTGGTCCTGGCTGGTTCTGGAGAACAGCAGCGCATAGTGCTGCACCAGGCTCGCTGTGATGGCTTCTTCCTCAGCCGTGCTATATGCAGAATTATGATGGTGGGACATTACCCTGGAAGACAATGAAACAATATGTGTGAGCAAGTCATGTGGCACACGTAACATTCTAAAGTACAGATATCAATTAACTGCCATATATAGCAACCTATTGGCTGTCAGAAGATACACACTTTCAATACCACATATCAGTTCTCAACCCACAGATGCCTGACAGTGCCTGGCACACTCTATATATCAAACCATGTTTTGCACAGCAACAAAGTTAAAACAGTATGTAAGACTATACAACAGTACATGGCACACTGTATGTGACACAATGCACCACCTAGCCACAGGAGGTATATATCATGCTAATGCATCATGAAATATATAATCCATTGCAATGATTGTAAAGTCCACTGACAGTATTACCAGTATACCACACTAGTCATTGATGGCAGACCCCTGCCTAACATATGTGCACATTCGTTAATATAGGTGGCATACTGCTGTACTAGACTATACATGTTGCTAGATATGTAGTTATATCCTGTAACACACATATGACCGAGGCCATGGTACAGGCATACCCACGGACACAGCAAACATACATACATACCAGACGCAAAGGTATGGCAACCCAGGTGACCTTTACCTATGTACCTTACAGTACTGTGTGTCAGTAGTTACCAGACCTTATGCCTGAGGTATGTAATCTGTGAGGACTACAGGGAACACACATAACAGTGGTTCCAATAAATGTGCACGTACACCATACTGTGCTGTTTAGGCATACAGCTTCAGGTAGTACTACAGTTCATACAGGAGTTGGATTCACCATCAGTAACACTCAATAAGCATACATGTACTGCTTTAGCCTAGAATGGGACACCCCAGTCGACAACAAGGGACTACGTCAGACCATATGGCATACTGCTTTTTCTGCCTAGCAATTGCATACACATCTTTTGCTGGGATCACAGCTAGGACACATAATACCATGACAGAAACAGTTTCCCACTAAGCTATCACACATATACTGAACTCTGACACATTCACCAACACATTCACCATCACACTCAGTCAACCTCACATAGCAATTATTGCAACAAGTACATGTGGGTGTGTATCACTTCATAGGTAGGTAAGAGGCTATTGGCCCTAGGGCCTATAGAACTCTATCCATACGCTATCCTGGCCATTGACACACAGGTAATTACATTTCACGTGGCCCTGTCAAGCAGAGACACTGAGGTGATTGTGTGGGTGTATTCACTATCTCCCATACAATCTCCAGGATTATTTATGATGACTGCTAATTAGGAGCTTTGTTTGCTGTGGATAGTTGGTTTGTTCCAGAGTATGGGATGTCTCTGAGATAGGAATCTATCCCTCCAGCATGTGCTGTTTATTGTGGTCAAAGGGTTTGGGTCCCTAGAGCGTGTAGCTCGTAGAGATTGTGATCTGTTTACGTGGAGCATGTCCAACAGATCTGGGTTTGACATAGCTTAGCATGTTAGGCAGAGATCACCTCTGGGTAGGCGGTATGCGACATAGTCTAGTTGTGGGTTTGTGGGACGGGTTGCATAGGGCATCTGTTTGATGCCGGTATTACTCTTTGTTAGGTATGTCTGTGTCCTTTCCACTTGCTGTAGATGTCTTGTGAGGTGCATACAACATGGGGCATTGTACTCTATACTGGGTTTCATGTGTGTGGAGCAGAGGGGAACACTGACCTATATTTCCCTGTATGACACACCTTTTGTGATGATGTGTGCCACATAGACGGATTACATGACTAGTGTGGCAGTGTGACTATCGAAGGGGAGACTACTGTCCACCTGTGTCCCATGGTCTCTTATCACACCTTCGGTGTTAAGTAGACTACCACGTATGTGGTAGTTCATGGGTACTGAGTCTTTGCAAGGAGGGATGCCAATGCAGTGTCAACATTGAGCTTGAGTCCATGGCTTTGTCACCAGGCATCTGTTGCAGTAATTATGACCCTGTCTCTCTCTCTCTCTCTCTATATATATATATATATATATATATATATATATATATATATATATATATATATATATATATATATATATATATATATATATATATATATATATATATATATATATATGTATATGTATATATATATATATATATATATATATATATATATATATATATATATATATATACACACACACATACATATAAACATCCATTGATGTACATATAGATATACATATAGGCACATATACAGTCCACCTGTCATGGTGGGAACATCAAGTATGGGAAGGTTGTGAGGTATACAGTTATGTCATAATATTGCACAGTGTTGTGCGGAATGCATTGAAGGTGTTCTCAGCCCATGTAGCTTTAGCAGGCCTCACTGGCTGCAACACTGCAAACCTGACGAATCATACCCACAGCATTTAACCACCACATGTCATATTCCAGCACTGTATGCTGTCTGGTCTGCCACACACTACAACCTACATAGAAATTTGCACATAACAACCTTCAACAACATATATATATATATATATATATATATATATATATATATATACACCTTTCACAAACAGTTGCAGTATGTCCCTTGCTCAATGCACATGTACAGATGCTAATATATCTGACACAGACAGATCTCTCCGTATGTGTGTGCCATACACACACAAGGACCACACTGTTGTAAGTCCATGTACCTCACAGCTGACCTGTTGGGCCTTGCTGCAACATGAACAGGTGTCACATGTGAGCACACAGTAATATTAGAGGGTGTATACATAACTACTAATGCTGAATTAGCATACTAGCCTGGTACAGCTGTTGCCAATGCTAAGCTACACGTTAATATGACTATCATGCATTTGTTATTCTGTCACATCCATGTTTGCATAACCATATGGGCTACTACCCCAAACAGACATTGTACACACTACTGCACAGAACACAGATAACATGGATCAGATGTGTGACATTTAATGCTGAACTACATATGTCATCGTCACATCCCACTGCACACAGCTACACACTCATTTCTCCATGCCAGTTGTTATGCAGGGCATCTGTGCATTGATACATACTGCTGCCACAAATGGATGATTCAAACTATGTAGAGTACTCTTCATAAACATCTACTACATTCCAGTAAATACATAGCTGTTACATACCTTTCCTTTGTATGTGTTCGTATTTGTTGTTGTATATCCTGAATTCAGTTTTCAAGGTATATTTGTTTCGCAATATACAGTTTTCTTTCAATATATCATTTACTTTTCAAGATATTTTTTTCAATAGATTTTTATTTCAAAATATATTTCTTTTCAATATATTTTTTATTTCAATGTTTTTTTTCAATATATTTTCTTTCAATATATTTTTTCAATATATTTCTTTTTCAATATACTTTTTTCAATATTTTTTTCAAAATATTTTTCTTTCAATATATTTTTTTTCAATATTTTTCTTTTCAATTTTTTTCAATATCTTTTTTTTCAATATTTTTTTCAATATATATTTTTTCAATATATTTTTTTTCAATATTTTTTTCAATATAATTTCTTTTGTCAGCATATTAATTTGTTTTCAATATATTCTTTTTGTTATTTTTTTTTACATCACTTTTTCTTTCAAAATATTTTCTTTGGATCCTTTTTCTTTATCTCTGCTGCAGCTGTTGTCTGCCTCTGCATGTGTGTGTGTGTGTGTGTCTCTCTCTCTCTCTCTCTCTCTCTCTCTCTCTCTCTCCCTCCATACCTGCAATGGAATGATTGCATGTGTGGACAGCAAGTACAGACTGCTTTTATAGGTATCTGCACATGTGCATGTGATGGCCTCTGTACCAATTGGTGGCCACCATTTGGCAGTTGCATGCAGCCTGCTGTGTCATACTTGCAGTACTCACTGTCATAGCAACCCAGTGCTATAAATTGCTAAGTCAGGTAGGCATAGCCCTTTCAGATTTCCAAAGTGGGGACCATGCTTGTTTGCTGTGGACACTGTTGTGTAAGTCAGAAGGTTGGTATACTTCTTCTAACTGTTGCTAGGGGTGTAGCCAGTTATTTGTATGTTGTACTCAGATCTGAATGTTGCCACTTCCAGTACACAGTTGACAGTGTAGAATTGTACTCACCCCTAGAAATGCTAACACAAGATACATGGGAGTATGGAGTTTCTTTACAACTTATACAATTAGCTGCCATACATATGTAGTTATTGAGAAGTTTTCATTTGGCACATGAACTGTTTGGAAACTGCTATAATGTAGATATTAATGTGCTCACTTCTGCACAGTTTTGTGCTTTTTATTTTGTTGACATTATCACAGGATGCTCATGAAAACTGGACAATTCCAGTACTGAGTATGCCTACCTACATCCTTGCTGTACCTTGAACACACTGGTATTTTGTACATTTGGGTGGGGATTGTCCTGCTATGATACTGTGTGGGGGTTGTAAAGTGCTGCTGTAATATTATTTACTGCTAGAATGTCTGGTTCTGTTATCACAGTCATGTAATGCAATTCCACAACAACTGCTGGTAAAGTTCCACAGAACAGGTTTTGTGTTATGGCATTCCTATCTTTCCTTTACATTTACACATTCTGATGCATGATATATATATTTCAGCAACATCCTGCTGTATATCTACTGTGGCCCAGTGGTACTTCATGCAGTCTAGTGTGTCCAAGGTCCAGGGTTCGAGACTGACAGTGGTGTTTTATTTTACTGCTGAGCAGAACAAGGCCCCTCATATGCAGGGTGACTAAGGCACTTTTAAGCAGTTGTAAGTGGGTTTGCTCGGGTTTCCGCGACACTTAGCAATACTTAGCTAAGTGCACACATGCGCACACTCGCTCAAACCCACTTACTAATGCTTAAAAGTGCTTACTCCCGCTAACCCCGTGCTCATTTCTTTGAAAGAAAAGAAAATGGGGAGATAGGAAAGTGGTGAAAAAGGGGCACAAAGACAGAAAGACAGTAGGGAAAACATCTCGGGATGTGCAGGATGGGTGTAGGGAAGGTCCATAGCTGCCCATTTCTTTAACAGCAACAGCTGTGCATATACTAGTAATTTGGAGGGAATTTTGAAACCTTCCACCCCTGAGAGAGGGGTGAGGACACTGAAGTATGTTGTACTGCCAATTAAATTTCAGTTTCTGTGTCCAGCGGATATTTGTGCAAAATGCGCAGCTATGTATGGGGCGTAATGTTTTTGTGGGAGCAGATTCCCATTTTTTTTTTTTTAGGTGAGAGTGGAATGTGGGGTAAGGGAAGTAGGTATGTTTTGGGAGGTAGGTTGGGGAGATAAACAGACAAGACAAACAAGACGCATACAGGGGTGGAATATGACACATGGGGTGGGTGAACACCATTGACAGGGAAGGATGTTTGGAAATCGCAAGCCCATGAGCCCACAGATGGCAACAGTGGAACTGAGACCCCACCCATGGGCAGTCACTACTGCACCTTCACAGCCCGGAGGTTGGCTGTGCTGGGGGCTGCGTAGGAGGGGCAGGCTCACCCATGAGCCATGCCACTCTTGCCTCGAGCTAGCGTAGGGGATCAGTGACTGAACAATGGATCTCCCTACGCACCACAGCCTGGACCATTCAGAGGGTGACAGGTGGCCCTCCTCCAGCCACGCTTGCATGGGGGGACAAGCCCCATCCCCTGCAGTGCTTCCACCCATAGGTGGCACAGGGCCAATGGAGGAGGAGGTCCCGGGCTGGGCACTGGACCTGCTGGTGCCAGGTGCCATCGCCAGCTTTGGTGGGACAGGTGGGTCCGCTGGGACTGGCCTTCCCATACGTTCTGTGTTTAGGTGAATTTAATGACAATATAGCCAACAGCATTCCAAATTAGTTGTAACAGCATGCAGTAATATTCCCATTAACCCAACACACGAGAGTTCCAACAGTTGAACAGCAAGCATAACACCTGCATATATAGAACGACAGTGGACATTCCAACAGCATGCATGAATGATTGGTGGCAACAGGCCACCAAGATTGTGATGTTTGAGCAGGGCACATGCATCAAAGTTAATGCAGATATTTATGAACCAATAGGACATATGTCCCAACAAATGTTTTGAGATTACGCATACCCACTGAGGTGTGGAATTGCATTGTTTATGCACATACAGTAGGGTGTAAAAAGATACCATTAACAACTTATATGAACTTATAGTTTACACTACATTCCTACTGACTGCAGGTATATATCCTCTATATGTATTATTACACTAGGCAATGTCCATTACATTTTGGGATGTGTTTTGCTAGTTCCTTATGTACCTGACCTGTATCTACTATGCAAACTGTCCAGGATGCAGATGTTACTGCTATGTATTTATATATTTTATTTATATTCATATGTCTACATATCTGGATGTGTTCAGGTGACATTATCAGTTATATTTTAACAGCCTCCTACATTTCTAGCAGCACACTGACATTTCCGGTGAACACAATTGCAAGTTACTCATGTGCCAGATTTACCTATTCATGCTAGCCTTGAAACTACAGTTGAGGACTGTATATATGCTTAAGAGATACTGGCACTCCCTTCATCCACTTTCTATGAGCCTACCCAAGTGTGGGTTGACAGCGCTTAATACAACACTACTATTTCTATACTGCAAGAGTACATCAGCATTTCAAAGAAAGTGACACGGACACACTACAGGTGTTATACCTTTATTAATTACATTACACACTTTTCTAGTGGCTCTCTCATTTATTTGTTATTACAGTGCATGCAGACATCTTATTTAGGATGTATTATACCTTCATTTATGGTTTACAACACTCTTTTTCAGGCTCTCTCACTTATTCTATATAACAATACATGCAAAGAAATAATTCAGGACGTATTATACCTTTATTAATGGGTTACAACACTCTTTTTCAGGCTCTCTCACTTATTTTACATAACAGTTCATGCAGAGAGGTTATTCAAGCCTTATTATACCTTTATTATTGGGCTAAGACACTTTTAGTCAGGCTCTCGCACTTATTTTGTATAACAGTACATGCAGAAAAATTACTAACCTGCCTGGTGGCGCAGCCTTAGCAGCCTATCTGCATAGGCTTGCTGATTCACAGCATGGACACCTGCAGCTGTGAAGTAAATGAAGTGATATTGAGACATATACCTATCCATACTATCAACTACACTAGCAATTTTTACATACTTCAGTCCATGGCTACCTAAACAGAAGTGGGGCGTTTTGCATCCCACGGGCCTCCTGTATCCATTGGTTCAGTTGGTCCTGCTTGCGTCTCTTCAGGTCTGCATGGTGATGTCTAACCTGCTCATCAGTCCGAGGGACGCCTGTGGCACTGGTGAGTTCATGTGCGAGACGGTTCCAGGCCTCCACTTTGTATTCCATGCCCTGGAACTGGCCCTGCAGGAGTCAAGCATCATGATGATGGACAAGGAGCCAAACCATCACTTTTGACTCCTCAATGCCCCACAGTTGCACTTGGAAGCGAGAGCCCTCTCCGACACCAGCCATCGCTGCCTGCAGATGGGAGCTAAAACCAGTTATGGCAAGTATTCCTGCCTATGGAGCTTAAATATGCCTCATTTCCCGCACTTATTTGTGATTGGCCGGATTTGAAAGTTCTCAGCTGAGTGCACACCTGCTTAGCACTGGGTAAACTTTGATTCATATGTATATGTGTGTTGACAGTCCATGAACATCAAATGCTGTCATGGCTTAGTAGATCAGTACTGTGATTATGGTGCACACTATCCCAGGTTCGAGACCTGTCATTGCTTTTTTATTTTACTACTGGCCTGACCGGTAGGGGGTGTGGCTGTGTTTAGCCAACTTTGCTCAACTTTGCCCAATGTTGCTCTACGTTTACCAACGTTGCCCGACGTTGCATTAGCGCGGTGCGCAGCTTCGCGCAAACATGTTTGGTTTGCGCTTGTTGGTGCGATGCGCAGCTCCGCGTAAAGCTATTTTGCTAGTTAAACCAGTGCTTAGCTATGGGCAATTATTCTTAAATGTGCTTAATACTAGTAAACGTTGCTTAGCAGTGCTTCACATTGCTTAAGATAGGTTACTTATGCATTCATTAGTATGCATGACCGTTTCACCTTCTTATATATATTTAAAATATCGTTCACTACTACATAGGCCATTTCGATGCATTTTAATAAAATTTAAAAGGTAAATGTCAGGAATTATTTTAATGCACGAATTTCCTGCAGAAAATGGAAAGGGGAGTGGTGGGACTCAAACCGGGAATGCCTCTTCTTTGTGCGAAGGCTCTAACACTACACTATTTCTATTTGGCTTAATTTGCATATAAGTGGTTTATTATCCTCTTCGATGTCTAAACTACTAAGTGTAGCTAAGCAATGGGCACACTCGCGCACACAAGCGCAAATACGGGCAGCTATATCGTGAATAATAAAAAAAAATGTTTACATTTTATTTCATTTGTACAGGGCTTTTGAATGTGGGGAAGTGTAGTGTTGGGGGTATACACATTTGAGCGGACTCGCTCATATCTGCTGACATTTGTAGATTTAGGCACTTGCAGGGGCGTGGATATTTGGACTGCTCAGCAGTCTGACATGCCCCCTGCACTCCTACACGCTCCGTGTTAGCCTGGGAGTTGAGTCAGTGCGCCCTCATGCATATGCATGACGCGCTGATGTTATACTCTTAGACAGCAGTCTCCAAGTAGGACATTGTTCGTCCTACATGGAGGATTACTGAATCCCCCCCAACTTCTTTTCAAACAAATACTTAAAAACACATGATTGGTATCACATGATAAGAAACAAAATCACATGATGCTATGGACAACTAAAACATTTTCCTACATTTTTAAAAAAAATGAATGTCCTAACCCTTTTCTTTTTAAATACATCATAAACTCTTCTCTGTTGTTAAGACTAGGTGGAAAACAAGCATTCAACCTTGTTTGCCAATAATATTCTAGCCACCCTAGTTCCTCTTCTATATTAAAAAAATTCTTAAATTCTGAACATTATCCAGTGATTCCAGCAAGATAAACTTAAAATTTTCCTTGCAAGGACCTCTTTTATAGTGCTTACTCAAGGCATTTCTTTCATCGCCAGTTTGTATTGCATATTTATGTTCATAGATTCTTCTACTGAGCTCTCTTGTTGTCCTACCTACATAAGCACTAACTGAAAGGTGTTTTATTAAACTGTGTATTTTTCTACAGATTTTGGTGACTTTTTGGTCTTTGTTTAAGGATTTAGTCCTTCTGCTGTGTTTTTGGAACATTTGTGTTCAACTATATGGAGAACCGCACTATTTTTGGCAACAGTTTTATGACATTGCAAGCTGGTTGCACCTTAAATGATACCCTGAGTGGTTCATTTATCACTAACAATGAAGGTGGTACAAATATAAAGGTGCAGAGACAAGGTGAAAGAGCTTCTAATAATATGAGAAGTGAAGAAGTACTACGAGGATGTCTGGCCCCTCCTAGAAATCCATTTGAGATGAATGAACAGCAAACTTCATTATCGGCAAACGTAAGTCACTCTGAAATATTTCTACAAATAGAGAAAGATTTAACAAAATTAAAATGACTACAATGGGAGAATATCTTTTTTGAACATAGCATTAAATCATAAAGGGTACACACAGGTCTTAGAGTGACTAAATTGCCTGTTGGCAGTAATTTGCCAAAAGAATTTGTTGATAAATGGTTGGATATAAATAAAAAAATGGTCTTCAGTATATGGAACTGTTGCTAACTTATAATAACACCACCATCAATGAACTGAACAAAAAAAATTCATTCTAATTTTTCAAAAGCAAAAGAAATAACCTCCATTGATAACTTTGACAGCAAAATGAGTGTAATTCAAGACAAGTTGATTAAATTAAATGAAGCTCTGCACAAAATAAAGTTAAAAAAGCTCAAACGGGACCTCCGTGAATATGCAGGAGGCGTGGCATCAGAGTACAGCCTACAGTTAGTGAGCCAGATGACGTCAGTACGCATACCACTGTGGTTGAAGTTAGTGATTCAAATGCTCTAAGAAGATCAGAGTGAATACATCATAAAAACAGAAATCAAACTTCATCCCAGAATTATGTAAATACAGTAGTGCCAAAGATGAGCACTGCGGGGAGTACCAGTAACATTAACTTAAGTGAAATTCAAATGCAGAAGCACCAAGAGATAACAAACTCAGTGAATAACCAACAAATAAATGTGTATCAAAGAGTAGAAAGAGAAGAAAGAACCTGGGCCCAGGTAACAGCAACGTTGTTGAGGAGCAACTTTTCAAAAATCAGCTTTCCAAAAAAAAAGGTTTTGCAAACAGAGGGCCGCAGAGAAAGAAATGGAAGAAAGGAAAGCAAAATCGGAAAACTTAGGTACTGTTGATTTCAAAATTGTTAACTTGTCTAGTTACTATTTAAATGATACGGAAAGTATTGTCCTCAGTAGAGGCTGGAATTTTGCACCAGCCCAGAGGGCGAATAAAATGGACATTATTAATAACTTGAGAGACTATGTTAGAAGGTTAAACTTTAATTTAATGTATGAAAGTAGGAATAATGTGGGCAATTATTTGTCTAAGCCCCGGATTCACGAATCCTCTGTGTAAGACTTAATAAGTCTTACTCGGAGGCTGCAGTTGAATGGCATGATGTCAGCGTGCCATGAATATTCATGAGGGCACGCTGACTGAACCGTAAGCATTACACGGACTGGGTAGGAAAGCAGGGCAGGGTGACTGCCGAGCAGTCTAAATGTCCATGCCCCTGCAAGGTTTGGAAAAGGAAAATAAAAGTACACAACAGTGAGTCCGCTCAAATGTCCTTGCACCAAACACCACACTCCATGACATTGTAAACCCCCATCACAGTTATGAAAAGTAAAAAATTAATTTTATTTTTTTTAAATTCCCGAAATAGCTGCCCGTATTTGCGCGTGTGTGCGCGGGTGTACCCATTGCTTAGCTGTAGTTAGCAATTCCGACATGGAAGAGCATAAGAAAGAATGTTTATGCAAATCACACCAAATAGCAATAGTGTAATGGTAGAGCGTTCGCACAAAGAAGAGGCATTCACGGTTCGAGTCCCACCACTCCCCTTCTTATTTATTTTTTAAATCAGTACATGGAATAATACATGGCACATATGATTAAAATATCAGCAAAGAGCAGTGAAATGGCCAATGTATCAGTGAACAAAATATTACATTTTTAAAGGATCCTGATACATAATTGCTTGCAGTTAAGCAGCGCTTTACCCAGCGCAATAGAGTTGCCCATAGTTTAATAGTGCTTTATCCAGTGCAATAAAGGTGCCCATAGTTCAATAGTGCTTAACCCAGCGCAATAGAGTTGCCCAAGTTTAAGAGCGCTTTACCCAGTACAATAGAGGTGCCCATAGTTTAACAGCGCTTTACCCAGCGCAATAGAGGTGCCCATAGCGAAATAGTGCTTTAACCAGTGCAATGTGTTTGCACGGACGTGTGTGCCGCGCCAACCAGTGCACCATAGGGAAACATGGAGCAACGTAGAGCAAAGTTGCTTAAATGCAGCCACACCACCTAGCCTGTCTGGACAGTATGAAAATAAAATGAATGACAAGGTTCAAACCCAGGACTCTGCATCAAAATCAAAGCACAGAACCACTAAGCCATGACAAAGTAGGAGAATCAGCCACTGTTAACATACATATACTTAGTAATTGTAGATTAACCATTACTAAGCAGGTCTGCAGTCAGTCGAGAATTTTCAAAAACAGCCAATCACAAAAAAGTGCGGGAAATGTGGCATATTTAAGCCCCACAGGGTGGGAATACTCGCCATAACTGATTGTAGCTCACATCTGCAGTTAGAATGGCTGGTGCTGGAGAGGGTACATGCTTCCGAGCGCAACGATGGGGCATTGAGGAGTCGAAATACATGGTTTGGCTCCTTGTCCACTGTCATGAGTCAAGACTCCTGCAGGGCCAGTTCCAAGGGACGGAGTACAAGGCAGAGGCTTGGAACCGGTTAGCTCATGACCTCACCAGTGTCACAGGCATTCCTCGGACTGGTGAGCAGGTCCATCACCACCATGCAGACCTGAAGAGATGGAAGCAGAACCACCTGAACCAATGGATGCAGGAGGCCCATGGGATGCGGGATGCCCCACAACTGAGTAGGTAGCCATGGAATGCAGTATGTAGGAATTGATAACTGATTCTGTATAACATATAGGTATGTCTCAATATCCGTTAATTTACTTTACAGCTGCAGGTGACTGTGCTGCGAATCAGCAAACTTATGCAGATAGGCTGCTAAGGCTGCACCGCCAGGCAGGTTAGTGATTATTCTGCATGTATTGTTATATAAAATAGGGGCGAGAGCATGAAATAAAGTGTTGTAGTCGATTAATACAGCCATAAATGGCCTGAATAAGTCCTCTGCATGTACTGTCAGATAAAAAAGTCAGAGAGCCAGAAAAAGAGTGTAGTAACCCATTAAGAAAGGTAACATATGTCCGGAATAATATCTCTGCAGGTACTGTCATATAAAATAAGTGAGTGAGCCTGAAAAAGAGTGTTCTAATCTATTAATAAAGGTATAATATGTCTTGAATATGTCTTCCATATACACCATTATAACAAATAAAGGAGTGAGCCTGTAGAAAAGTGTGTAATGTCATTAATAAAGGTCTAAAACCCAGAGTGTGTCTGTGTCACTTAGTTTGAAATGTTGTTGTACCCTTGCATTATACAAATAGTACTGTTTTAAAAAGTTCTGGCAACCCAGTGTTGTGCAGTCCCATATAAAGTGGGTGATGGAAGTGCTAGTAGCTGTGAAGCATATATACAGTTCTCAACAGTCAGTTACTGGCTGGCATGCATAAGTAAATCTGGCACATGAGTACCATGCTAATTTGTTCCCCAGAAATGTGAGTTTGTGTCAAGAAATGCAGGGTTCTGTACAAATAGAAGTGAAAATGTCATGTGAAAACATCCAGATATGTAGATAAAGATATATAAATGCAATCAAGGAATATGTAGCAGTAACATCTGCATCTTGGTCAGTTAGTATGTCAGATATAGGTCAGGTATATATTGAACTAGCCAAACCCATTACACAACGTAATGCATGGTGGCAAGTGTAATAATACATGTAGGGGATGTACACTTGCAATCACTAGGAATGTAGTGTAGACTAAAAGTAATTATAAGATGTTAATCAAGGTTTTTTTCTACATCCTACTGTATGTGCATAAACCATGCAATTCTACACCTCAATGGGTATGTGTAATCTTAAATATTTGTTGGGAGATATGTCCTATTGTTCTATAAATATTTGCATTCACGTTGATGCATGTGCCCTGTTCAAGCATCACAATCATGGTGGCCTGTTGCTACCAAACATCCCTGCATGCTGTTGGAATATCCACTGTCGTTCAATATATGCATGTGTTATGATTGCTGTTCAACTGTTAGAACCTTGGTGTGTTGGGTTAATGGAAATATTACTGCATGCTGTTACAACTAATCTGGAATGCTGTTGTTTATGTTGTAATTAAACACACCTAATCATAGAACGTATGGGAAGGCCGGTCCCAGCGGACCCACCTGTCCCTCCTCAGCTGGCGAGTGCACCTAGCACCAGCAGTTCCGGTGCCCAGCCCGGGCTCCCCTCCTCCATTGGTCTTGTGCCACCTTCAGGTGGAAGTGCTGCAAGGGATGGGGCTTGTCCCCCCGTGTAATCATGGGCAGAGAAGGGCCACCTGTCACCCTTCGAAGGGTCCGGGGTGTGGTGCGTAGGGAGATCCAGCGTTCAGTCGCTGATCCCCTATGCCAACTCGAGGTGAGAGTGGTGCATCTCACGGGTGAGCCTGCCTGTCCTACGCTGCCCCCAGCACAGCCACCCTCAGGGTTGTGAAGGTGCAGTGGTGACTGCCCATGGGTGGGGATCTCAGTTCCACTGTTACCATCTGTGGGCTCATGGGCTTGCGATTTCATAACATCCATCCCGGTCAATTGTGTTCACCCACCCCATGTGTCATGCACCGCCCCTGTATGCATCTTGTCTGTCTTGTCTGTTTACCTCCCCAACCTACCTCCCCGAACATACCTACTTCCTCTACCTCACTTTCAACTCCTGAAAAAAAAAAAAAGGCAATCTGTACCCACAAAAAAATTACGCCCCATACATAGCTGCCCATTTCACACACATGTCCTCTGGGCATGTAAACTGATAATTATAATTGGCAATACAACTTACTTTGTTGTTCTCACCCCTCTCCCAGGGGTGGAAGGTTTCAAATTTCACTCCAAATTTATTGCATATGCACAGCTGTTGCTGGTAAAGAAATGGGCAGCTATGGACCTTCCCTACACCCGTCCTGCACATCCTGAGCTTGTTTACCTACTGTCTGTTCCTCTTTGTGCCCCCTTTTTCACCACTTTCCTATCTCCCCATTTTCTTTTCTTTAAAAAGAAATTAGCGCGGGGGTTAGCGGGAGTAAGCACTTTTAAGTGGTAGTAAGCGGGCTTAAGCGAGTGTGCGCTTGTGTGCGCTTAGCTAAGCATCGCTAAGCATTGTGCAAACCCGCGCAAACCCGCTTACAACTGCTTAAAAGTGCCTTAGTCACTCTATGGTAGGGCCCTTGTTCTGTTCAGCAGCAAAAGTAAAGACTTCTGCCAGTCTCGAACCCCAGACCATTGACACAATAGACTGCATGAATTACCACTAAGCCACAGCAGATATACGAATAACTTGGTGCTGACATAAATATATCATGCATTACAATGAGGGAATGTAAATGGAAATTAGGAATGGTATAACACAAATCCTGTTCTGTGGGTCTTTACCAGCAGTTGTTGTGGAATTGCATGACATGACTGTGAAAAGAGAACCAGCCATCCAAGCAGGGAATAATGTTACAGTAGCACCTTACAAACACCACACAGTATCAGACCAGGATAAATACTGGCAAAGTTGATTAGGGCAGAGGCCAGACACCCCAACTGTGACTGCTTTACAGGGATATCCCTGATTTGTAAACAAATGTTAGCTGTGCCCCACTGAATCACTCTGGAAAGTACTAACTTTAGGCAGACAAGTGTGGAATCACACATAATGAATAATCTCAATAGGTGAGAGTAGACACTGCTTGCACGTCAGAATATGTGTAGGTATACATATGCTCTGATTCCCAAGAAAGTCTCAACTGCAATATGTCTGTAATATATTGCAGGTGTATCTAACGTATATGTTCCTTTCACTGAGGCCATTCAAATACATACCTGAGAGTATCTGAGGCATGGCAGAGGCAGAAACACACAGGCATATCAGCATTACTGCTGTTACACACTCTGCAAATAGCTTTGGAAGGAGTTCCACAAGCATGCTCTTATGTAGGAGTACAACACAGAAATATCACAGGATGTAGCCATGTACTGCTAGCAACCAACTGTGACAATGCCAATGTGCCAGTGCTGAAAAGACTGGTGTGGTGCACAGACAAAGTATAATAGGGTAACCTCTAGCTACCATCTGGATATGTCCACAGGTGGGAGCTACACAGACAGACTACTTGTCTTGATAGACTAACAGGTACACAGCAATCCTGTATGTTCAGCAAGATCAACCTCACATGATAATAAAAAATGCTCTTTGCAGTTCTGCACCCCTACCCAAAGGTACAACACACCTGTGTATTCAGGCAAAAACCAGGGTGTAGGTAGGCATACTCAGTACTGAAATATGTCCAATTGTGTTGAGCAGCCTGTGTTAATGTCAACACAAACAAATCACAAACTGTTCAGAGGTGAGTAACGTAATAATTACAGTATAGCAGTTCACAAACACTGCATGTGCCACAGGAATACAGTGCACTAACCACATTTGTATGGCAGTTAAATGTTTAATTCAGAAAGAAAGTACATACTCCCATGTATCCTGTGTCAGCATTTGGAGGGGTGAGTACATGTCTACACTGAGAAGTGTGTACTGGAAGCAGCAACAGCCAGAAGTCTTAACCTCAAGATGTACGCACTCAAAGCTCTCCTCAGTATGGAGAACATTGATATCTGTGCAGTGACAGAAACCTGGTTCAAGGCTCCAGAGAGCACCCCAGCACTACCAGGCTATACCTCATATCATGCTTTTTGGCCCCAAAACCCGGACCAAACCACAAAAGGAGGGGGAGTTTCCATATTTATCAAGGATATCCACACCTCCAGGTTAGTGGCATTGCACGAAGTATCGGAGACCATCCATGTGCAACTAACAGTGGGCAAGACTGCTTTTCAGTTTATAGCATCCTACAGACCACCCTCTCAAAGTCAGGAATCCCATTCAGCTTTCCGGAAAACATTGGAGAACATGAAGATCTCTCCGAACACCATTATATTGGGTGACTTCAACTACCCAAACATTGACTGGAAGCACTACTCAAGCCCCAGCACCTTAGCCCAAAGATTCCTGGAAATTATAAACTCAAATGCTATGGAACAACTAGTCACCACTCCCACAAGAGGGGACAACATACTAGACCTGATCATTACCAACATGGGGACTCTATGCTCCACACCAGAAGTATATCCCTCATTGGTAAGATCAGACCATAAATTAATTTCACTGGATGTCCACATCCCGACCCCACCGCCAGCCCAGAAAACCACAGTGAAAAACTTCTCAAATGCGAACTTCTCACTTCTCAAAACTGAAGTGGAATCCTTCAAGGCCCCAGGGCCAGTGGAAACTACAGCCCAAACTGCAGAATCCTATATAAATGCATTCTACGGACATCTCCAGGAATGCATGGATCATGCTATCCCAAACAAAACCAAGACCCAATCATCCAAAGGCAGGCATCCAGTCTGGTGGACCCTGCCATAAATAAACTGTACAACAGAAGGAGGAAGCTACTACATGATAGAGCAAAATCCCTAATAGGGAAGGCAGCTCTGATCAGTACTAGCAAAAAATTATGATCCCTCATAAAATCCTCCAAGGCCAGCTTCGAGAGAAAAATTGCACAGGACACCAAAGACAATCATAAGGCTTTTTTCAGTTATGTTAGAAACCTGGGATGCAACTCCCAGACTTGTTCTGAGTTTATTCTAAATGACAAAAAATACACTGAACCCACAGACATCGCCAATATCCTGGCAGACAGGTTCAGTGCAAACTTCTCCACCCCCTCCCCCCCAAAAGAGCAAATATCTATCCCGGCAGAGGGCTGCCTTCCAAACATCTCAGATGCTCAGGTGAAGGCTGCCCTCTCCAAGGCAAAAAACACTGCTTCCATGGGACTCAATGGCGTCCCAGGTTGCGTCCTACATAAACTACAAGAGGAACTAATCCCTCAAATAAAACAGCTATACAATCTCAGCCTCACTACAGGATATGTACCCACAGAATGGCGTACAGCAACAGTGGTCCCACTCCACAAAGGTGGAGCATCTACGGACCCTGGAAACTATCGCCCCATAAGCCTGACTAGCTTAGTCTGCAAGGCTATGGAGAGGATCATCATGGAGCTCATAAACAAAGACATTGGGGACCTACAGACACTAGATCCTACCCAGTTCGGCTTTGTCAAGGGCAGATCCTGCCTTTTGAACCTGGTTGACTTCTTTGAAACAGTCACCAAAGCCATAGATGAAGGGAAGGTAGTCCACACAGCCTATCTGGACCTTGCAAAGGCATTTGACACAATACCGCACTCGGGCATCATAGATAAGCTATCCAGCATAAATATAAACCCCTGTGTCACAAGATGGGTTGCAAACTGGCTCAAAGACAGAGCCCACAGAGTGAGAGTTGCTGGAGCCATGTCAGACTCGAAACCGGTCACAAGTGGCATCCCACAGGGTTCTGTCCTGGGACCACTCTTGTTCGGTATATACTTTTCCGAGGTACAGGCAAACGTGGGAGGACTATGGCTCACCAAGTTCGCAGACGACTGCAAACTGGGCGCCATAATCAACTCTCCAGCTGACACAAACATCCTTCAAAAAGGTCTCACAGAGACAGATAACTGGTGCCAGCGCCATGGTTTAAAGCTAAATGCCAAAAAATGTATAGTCATACCCTTTGGCAAAAACAATGTGCCCACAAATTACCACATAGGCGGAAACCCATTAAGTACAGAGAAAGTTATTAGGGACCTGGGGACCCAAGTTGATAGCAATCTCTCCTTTGAAAACCACATTGCCAAAGTGGTTAGAAAGATCTTCTACACAGCCCACCTCATCATGAAGGGTTTCACATCTAGATCAAGAGAGGTAATCGTGCCCCTTTATTCATCCCTCATTATGCCCATCATAGAATACAATGCCCCTTTTGGGATGTACCTTACCCGACACCTGCAGCAATTAGAAAGACCCCAAAAGTATCTCACCAAGAGGATCAAGGGTCTCAAACAGATGCCATATACTGCTCGGTTAAAAAAACTCCAGCTCTACTCAGTTGCATACCGCCTACTTCGAGGCAATCTATGCCTGACATACAAAGCTATGTCAAATCCAGAATTAATGGACATGCTCCACCTCAGTAAATCTAAATCCCTTAGAGCCACACGCTCGAGGGACTTGAACCTCAGCACAGAAATAAATAGAACTTGCTGGAGGGACAGGTTCATAACCCAGAGGCTCCCTTTGCTCTGGAATAGAATTCCAGTTCATGTGAGGCAGAGCACCTCACTGAATCTCTTCAAGAAGAATCTCAATAAGTGGATGGTGGATCGTAGGTTTGTCCCAGGGATTACTCCCGTGGCACTATTAGACAGAGGCACAGTAAACTAAACCTTAAAAAAGGGCACAGTATACTCAAATCAAGGGGTGGCGTAAGCCATACAGAATCGGGCTAGGCTTATAATTGCCCCAGGGCAGATAGCCTAGTATGAACCTATGAACCTATGAACATTCAGGTTTGAGTACAACATGCATATCACCGGCTACAACCCTAGCTTCAGATAAGAGACATATACCAACCTTCTGACTGACACAATGGTGTCCAGAGCAAACAAGCATGGGCCCCACCTTGGAAAGCTGAAAGGGCTATGCCTACCTAACCTAACATTTTATAGCAGTGGGCTGCAATCACAGTGAGTAATGCAATCAGCACACAGCAGGCTGCATGCAATTACTAAATGGTGGGCAGCAATTGGTGCAGAGGCTGTCACATGCACAAGTGCAGATACCTAGAAAAGCAGGCTGTACCTGCTGTCCACACATGCAATAATATCATTGTAGGTACAGGGAGATAGAGAGCGAGAGAGAGACACAGCCAGAGACAAAGACAACAGAGAGAGAAACCGAGACAGAAACAGAAACAGAGGGAGAAAACCCAAAACAAACAAACAACCAAAAAAAAAAAAAAACCTACAAAACTTTAACAGACGGAGCAGGGAAATACAAAGGTAAGGTATGTAACTCATATGTATGTGTTGGCATGTAGTAGATGTTCCTGAAGAGTACTCTGCAAATCATCCACGTGTGGCAGCAGTACGTATCTATCTGTATCTGCATATGTACATAGGGCAAGGGACATACTGCAACTGTTAGTGAGGGGTGGACAGATATCTTTCATTGAAGGTTATGTGCATATATCTATGTAGGTCGTAGTGTGTGGCAAAGAAAACAGCATGCAGTGCTGATATATGTCATGTGCTGGTTAAACGCTGTGGGACTGATTTGTCAGATCTGCTGTGTTACAGCCAGTGAGGCCTGCTAAAGCTACATGGGCCGAGGACACCCACATGCATTCTGCACAACACTGTGCAATATAATCACATAACTGTACATCCCACAACTGTTGCATAACTGATATCCCCACCATGAAAGGTGGACTGTACATGTGCCTATATGTACATCTATGTGTACAGCAATGGATGTGTACATGTATGTGTATATATATATATATATATATATATATATATATATATATACATATATATAGAGAGAGAGAGACACACACATGGGGCCATATGTACTGCAACAGGTGTGTAGTGACCAAGGCATGGACTGTAGACAAGTGTTGATACTGCAGTGCCATTCCTCCTTTCCAAAACACTGTACCCATTAACTACCACATAGGTAGAGATCTACCCAACACCGAAGGTGTGATAAGGGAACATGGGACACAGGTGGACAGTAGCCACCTCTTTGATAAAGACAGTGCCACACTAGACCTATAATCTGTCTGTGTGGTATGTGTCATGACAACAGGTGTGTCATCTAGGGAAATATAGGTCAGTGTTCCCCTCTACTCATCACAATGCCCTGTGTGGTATGTACCTCACATGACAACTACAGCAGGTGGAAAAGCCACAGACATACCTCACAGAGGGTACTACTGGCCGCAAACAGATGCCCTATGCAGACTGACTCACAAAACCACATCTAGACTGTATTGCATACCGGCCACACAGAGGTGACCTCTGCCGGACATACAGAGGTATGTCACACCCATAGCTCGGTGACAACCACCATGGCAACATATCACAATCCCTCTGGGATACACGCTCTAGGGCCCTAAACCTTGTCAGCTCACTAAACAGCACATGCTGGAGGAATAGGTTCCTATCTCAGAGATATGCCATGGAATAGACCACCTAGCAATAGCAAACAAGGCTCCTCATTAGCAGTTGTCATAAATACCCCTGATGATTGTTTGGGAGATTGGTAATACACCCCAGGAACCCCCTCTGTTGTTCTGGTTGGCAGGCGCAAGTGAAATCAAGTACATGTGTGTCAAAGCCAGGGTAGCATATGGCTAGGTTGCTGTAGGCCCTAGGGCCAATAGCATATAATCTACCTATGACACTATGCACTCACACATGTACTCAATGCAATACCTGCTATGTGAGGTTAAATAAGTGTAACGCTGAATGTGTGCAAGGTCTGTAAAGGTGTGATAGGTTAGTGTGAAGTTGTATCTGACATGGTAGTGTCTATCCTAGCTGTGACGCCAGGAAAAGATGTGTATTCCTTGTTGATGACCTAGGCTAAAGCAATACATGTATGCTTAGTGAGTGGTACTGCTGGTGAATCCAACTCCCATAGGAACTGTAGTACTACCTGAAGCTGTAAACCTAAACAGCACAGTGTGGTGTGTGTTCACATTGCTTGGAAACACTGTCTTGTGTGTTTCCTGTAGTCTGCACAGAGGACAAAACTCAGGCATAAGGGTTTGTAAGTAGTGGCACACAGTACTGTATGGTACGCAGGTAATGCTCATCTGTGTTGGCATACAGTGGTGCATTGAATGTTTGTCTGATGTGTGTGTAATTATGCCTGTACCATGGCTGCAATCATATGTTTGTTACAGGGTATACGTGTGTATCCAGAACATATATATACTGTTACAGCAGTATGCCACCTATAGTAACAACTGTACACATATGTTAGGCAGGGCTATGGCATCAATGACTAGGGTGGTTGACTGGTATTACTGTAACTGTACTTTACATTCATTGCAATGGATGATATCTCTGTTCGTGCATTGGCGTGATATATACCCCTGTGTCGAGGTTGTGCATTGTGTCACAAACAGTGTGCCGGGTACAGTTGTATAGTGGTGTGGTATATAGAGTGTGCCAGGCACTGTTAGTCAGTTGTGGCCTGAGAACAAATAAGTGGTAGTGAACGTGTGTAACCCCTGACAGACAAATGGATGGTATATATATCAGTAAAGTGATATCTTTGGTTAAAGGTTTAAAGTGTGCCACAGGACTCGCTCACACATATTGTTCATATCTTTTTCAGCCAGATGGCCCACCAATGCAACCCATCGTATACAGCAGCGGAGGAAGATGAAGTTGTCCATAGCCTGGTGCAGCAGTTCACAATGCAGTTTTCCCGAAGCAGTCAGCACCAGCAGGAGCGGACTGCACTGTGGCAGGATCTTGTTCATCGGGTAAATGACATAGGCATGCATAACTGGACATATGAGCAGGTACGCCATCACTGCAGTGATTTAATTAGACATGTCCGGCGGCGTGCGTCAGATATCCAAAGACAACAGCTTGCCACAGGTGGAGGGGTGGCCATTCATCCCCCCTCACCAGAGTGGAGGAGCTGCTCCTAAGCGAGGTGGCTCCTGGACAATAGCAGCAACAACCTGTGACATGTGTTGTCACGGAGGCCGGAGCCACCCAGCATGTTCACATGGAGCGAGCAGGTAACATGCCCTATCTGTAGGCTACAGTTAACTGTATTGTTAGATTATGTCTATGTGATATGTGTACTGTGTGTTTAGCAGTTGTGCTGCCTAGTTTTATGCAATACTGATATTTGAAATATTATCTCTACACCTGTGACTGTTGACTGTTGTTCCACTGTAGTTTAGCATACCCACTGTAGCAATGCCACAGTTGTGGCCACTGACGAACTCTCTCATATTCCCGTAGGTCCCTCTGGTGTGACAGCAGGGCAGACAATCCATGCTGGTGAGTGTGGTATAACTGCAATGTTGGTAATGAAATGTGCATGTCATAGGTGAGGTATAGGCCATGTACACGTAACACACCTATGCATAATGCATGCCGTGCATATTTGCTGTAAGATGTTGCACAGCTCAGTAATGTCAGTAGCTGCCTCAATGACATGCAATACACCGAGCAACAGACACAGTTGTGGCAACACCGTACTGCACATTGGATAGGCATAGTTGCTACAGCTGTACACAACATAACAAGTTTATCATACGCAGTACACAAAAACATGCTACATATGGCGTTGCCACACACACGCTGTAAAGTCACACTTCAGTATTCCACATGTCATCCACACACACATGATGTACCTCAGGGGTAGAGGCCTATCATGGGGCTGTGCAACACTCTTCAACACATAACACAGTCATGTTAGGCAATGCTCCCTATTGGGCACCTCACACACCCATGTACAAAGTGGCTGTGTAATTGTGAACGTTGCCATGGCACTGCAGTTCAGGTACAGCATGCTAGGCGGTGGTCTGTCACA
Organism: Protopterus annectens; assembly: GCF_019279795.1. Classification (NCBI taxonomy): domain Eukaryota; kingdom Metazoa; phylum Chordata; order Ceratodontiformes; family Protopteridae; genus Protopterus; species Protopterus annectens. The sequence goes on from NC_056729.1 coordinate 880,588,686, forward strand.
CATTAGTAGCCATAAGTGACCACAAGATGCATGATGATGATGGCACATGGTACTACACCCCATCCTGTTACAGTGACCGCAGTACTACACATAGCAGTCATTGCTTTGCACCTCAATGTTGTGTGTGTGCAAACATATGCACCTATACACAATATGCATAGCATGTTGTGTGTGTGCTTACATATGCCAGTATACACAATATGCACAGCAGTCGCCATCTGTACAAAGTGTCACATATATGTCCTGGAATGCTATTGGGTGTATAGGTCACATGACACACATTGGGTATGTGTGGTGTTTAATGTTGCAGTCATGTAGCATGCCATGTCATGGCTGGCACCGACATATCTGCAATATGCCCCACACTCACCATAACCACTGTACAAGTGCCATGTTGAGCATTGGGATTCCTTCACATCTACATGCACCACTCATCCCGTGTGTGTGTACATAGCATGCATGTGCTACACCTGTGCCCACTATTATCTGTTATGGACACAGACACTGTAATCACACATGGCAATCTATGTGTCACACAGATAACACATGCAGCCATGGTATGTATACCTGTGAGTGATGGTGCACAGGACATTGCAGAGCTGATAATACATGCACAGCAATGTTGTGTCCATGTACACATTGTGTTCCAGGGTGTAGCCAATCACTGAACAACTACACACATGCATCAAAGCCATGTATAATGTCATTAAATAGGGCCATCTACACTTGCACTGCATGGTCTTGAGTAACACATATTCTGCATGCTGACATGTGTGAGGTGACTGCCTTGTGATACTGGCACCCACCTTCACCCATTATTGAGTATGTGTTGGATTGCTGGTGTGTGTGTGTGTGTGTGTGTGTGTGTGTGTGTGTGTGTGTGTGTGTGTGTGTGTGTGTGTGTGTATGTGCTGTAGTGAGGAGTGTATTTGTGTGCATGTGTGCATGTATTCATGTGTGCATGTGTGCATGTGTTCATGTGTTCATGTGTGCATGTGTTCATGTGTTCATGTGTACATGTGTGCATGTGTGCTAACATCATGTACAGATTGTAAAGTGTGTTTCCTGTCTTCCTCTCACAGGTGCTGAATTTGGGGTGGCTGAAAGCAGCAGGGAACCTGAAGTCACTGCCACTAATAGTGGAGATGATGAGACATGTATTTTGGCACAGGAAGGTTTGACAGGGTCTGTTGTTGGTCCACCAATCGACAGTACAAAGCGTTCAACCCCATCTATGCACACACTCATACTGCCGATACATCCCTCATCACCAATGGTCTTAGCCGAGGGACAGCATACAGTTGGCATTGACCAGAAGAGTGTGGTACCCATGGCACTTGCATCCCCTCACAGCAGCCATAGCCAGATTTCTGGAATGGTACCACATAGGCAGATGTCCAGGGGTCCTGGGGGAGCACCACTGGTTGTACTGCCCCTGGCAGACGTGTCCCCAGAGGTATTACAACCTCCAGTATGTTCTGGGCTGTAATGCAGGCACAGGCACGTATGGAGTGGTACACCAGACAGGGACTAAGGGTGCAGCAGGCCCATTACACCGCTATCAATGACAGCATCCGTGACCATGAAGGTGCCATCCGGAATTACACCAAGGTCATTGATAGACGTTGGGGGGAGACAATAGACGCCCTCCACAATGTGTCTTCCATGAGTACTATGTCCCTTTTGGGATGTACCTTACCAGACACCTGCAGCAACTGGAAAGACCCCAAAAGTACCTCACCAAGAGGATCAAAGGGCTCAAACAGATGCCATATGCTGCCCGGTTAAAGAAACTCCAGCTCTACTCAGTGGCATACCGCCTGCTCAGAGGCGATCTGTGCCTGACGTATAAAGCCATGTCCAACCCAGAATTAATGGACATGCTGCACCTCAGAAAATCCAAATCCCATTGAGCTACGCGCTCAAGAGACTTGGAACCTCAGCACTGAAATAAATAGGACATGCTGGAGGGACAGATTCATAACCCAGAGGCTCCCTTCACTCTGGAATAAAATCCCAGTCCAGGTTAGGCAGAGTCCCTCATTGACTCTCTTCAAGAGGAATCTTGATGAGTGGATGGGAGATAGTAGGTTTACCCCGGGTATCACTTCTGTGTCACTGTTAGACAGAGGCACAGTATACTAACCTCGAAAAAGGGCATAGCAAAATTCATTTAAAATGGGTGGCAAAAGCCAAACATACTCTGGCTAGGCTTATAAATGCCCTAGGGCAGATAGCCTAGTATGAACCTATGAACCTATGAGCCAAGACCGTGTGGGACGGGTGAGATGTTGACGCGGACATATGCCAGCAACGGCAACAGCTGGCAGTCGATGCAGATGGCACACAGATCACAGCCGCTCCAGTAGTGGCAGTATCAGCCCCAGCAAAGCTGGGGCTGGCCTGTCTATTGACCATCCTAGTAGACCACATGCACATGGCTCTGGCCAGTCCCAGCAGGGACATGGGTCCAGTCATCATACCTCTGCCTCTGATGATAGTACCCAGTCAGGTTTGGTACCCGATACTGCCCGTAGCACCCCTGCCAGGCACAGGTACCATGTCCGTGCCCAGAGACAGTGATCTGTACAGCCTAGCAGGTACAGTCTGTGGCTGTCCCACAACCTCCCGTATATGGCAGCCACATGGTGGAGCTGTGTGCATGCAGACACACACACATTAACCAAACAACTAGGGCTCACACATACACACACACATTACATCAACATTGGCCCATGCTGTACTGTTGTCCCACACACACACACACACACACACACACACACACACACACACACACATGTCAATTGGATGGGTCAGTGTCGGGCTCTGGCAAACCAGCAACACACCTTGTGCATATGATGACGCCTGTGCCACCTCCTGTCATCTGTAACATTGATGCAGGAAAAGGCTAACATGGTTCTGATGTACAGGGTGACATTATAGCAGTGTAGCAATATTAGCAAGTTGTCAACAGGAAAGTGTAATGATATCCTTGTAGGTATATCTGAGCAGGCATTATGCATCGCAGCTCTGATTGTCAATGTAGCATTGTTTACACCAGTGTTAGGTCTAAGTATGTATTATCTACTCATGTGCCACTTGGCTGAAGTCTACAGTGTTGCCAGCATGTGTTAGTGAGTGAACAGTATGTGTGTGGTGTGTGCATTACAGATTAGCAGGTGTACATCTGTGAACATGTGTGGACACATGGGACGTGTGACATACCCTGTTGTACACATTGTTAACATCTCATAGTATTTTTCGATGGCCAGTATGCATTCTACTACAGATATGTACTAACATGGGTACACATGTGTGTATGACATGGGTTGACAGTATGCTGTGGGTGATACTGTTGATACCTGTCAATGATTTGCAGTCTGGTAGTATACACAACCTCAATGTCCTGACAAATGACACACAGATGTACGGAACTCAGTAACAGTTGGATCCTTCTGGTACTATACTATAACAGTGACCAGTGGTATTGACCTCCATCCGTTCCTGGGACCACACCTGTTTGGCATATAGCCCTCTTAGGTACATGCAAACACACTAGGGATATGTCCATCCACATCTGGAAATGCATGCATCGGCCTGCAATGCATTCCCTGGATGGGACGCATATCCAACACAAGGGTATCATACACACAGATACCTGTTGTCCAATACATGCTGTATAGCAGTAAGCTGACTATGGCATAGTCATCCACATTTACTATACATACTATCCCGACAGTGCCACATAGGTGGTAGCCCTCAACATGTATGTTGGATAACAATGTGTACATACAGCCACGTGTTATGTCATCTGTCCCTTGGTATCCACATATCCATAGGTATTGTGGATTCCCTCGGTGTGTCACATAAGACATTAGGGGCCTGAATGCATATCCACAGGGCTGTTGTACACCTATAATGACTGTCCATTATTGCCAGTCGTTGTTGTGTATGAACATGTCTGACATATACCCCAGGCATGTACCCTCACTCACAGTACTCTATAGTAACTGTCATGGGTGTGTGTGGCACAGATGACCTTGGACACAGATCACTACAGTGGCCAGGATTGTCACATACATACATATGTGACCTACGATCTGAGAAGTAGTGGCACAATCTGTCAAAGGAAACAAATGTATTCATGTAGTATGCAGGCTTCACACCTACATACTGATTGAGGTCACATGTACACATATTTATTTGCCACGCAGATACCTGATGTGTGCAATGCACATACTGTTTTAATCATGATATGTCATACCATAGTAAAAGCAAAACCCACACTGCATTGGCCAACTGCGACACACACTCAGCACTTGCAGGATTCAAACCCCTACCTAGCTACGATATGATACTAGAGACATATGCATTAACATGGCATGTTACATGCTTTGCTGGATAGTTTCTCTACTCCTGCTATATTTGTAGGATGCTGACATCATCAGACTTTCCAAAGAAGAATGTACCTCTTTTAATTTGTTTTCCCAGTCTCCAAAAAGAGCACTCCGCTCAAAGGAAATCGCACACATACACACATCTCCCACACTGTCAGCATTTGCAGGATTCAACCCCCTACCTAACTATGTTGTGATACTAGAGACATACACATTAACACGGCGTGCTGTATGCTTTACTGGGTGGTTTCTATTCTCCTGCTATATTTGTAGGATGCTGACATCATCAGACTTTCCAAAGAGGAATGTACCTCTTTTAATGTGTTTTCCCAGTCTCCAAAAAGGGCACTCCTCTCACAGGAAATCGCACACATACACACTCCTCCCCACACACACACACTGTCAGCATTTGCAGGATTCAAACCCCTACCTAACTATGTTATGATACTAGAGACATATGCATTAACACAGCGCACTATATACTTTACTGGGTGGTTTCTATTCTCCTGCTATATTTGTAGGATGCTGACATCATCAGACTGGACATGGTAATGTGTGTACACTTTGTTTTATGCAATCCCAGGAATGAGCCATGTGGGTAGGCAGGTGTCAACAGCTTGAACAGGACCCCATAATTCTTACCTTGTGGGATCTATCTGTGGACACATTGACATTCCTTCATATGTCAACACATATTTATGCACAGATTGTTGGTTTTGTGGATACGACATGTGTCAGGGGTGTTGATAAAGGGCTATTCAAAGTCTATGTGGGACATGTGTAGCTATGTTCAGTGATGTATGTCCTGGGTGTCTACCTTGCAAACAGTCTAGCATGTTTGGGAACCATGATCTGCACATGAACATACCACAGTTGGTAGGGTTGTGTGTTTGTCAGCTTCCAATAGCTCTGTGTATGACTTCAACCATGATGGACTCCATGGCCTTGCAGATCAGACTTCATAGGCTTACTGGACTATACTTCCCATGGTGTGTTGTGCACCTACACTTGTGGGGAGTGCCATATGTTGCTGTAACACATTCAACGGTTCCAGATCCTGTGAAGAGGGTGAGGCTCAACAGACTGTTCAGGTGCAGGGTCTGTTTTTTCTGTAGTTCATGCATGACACATATTGAGAAACAATGTAATCCAATTTCTGCCATGCTTTTGGCTTTGGGGGGAGCTGTTCAGACATTCTACATGTGATATCTCCTGGTATGATGACTGGGACTATGGTCAGTGGGAGGTGGATATGTCTATATGGGCCTGTCTGACAGGATGTCGGCATTGTCAGTCAGGTACAGTTGGCCCTGACTCAGGACATATATGAGTGTACATTGCTATTTATGACATAGCTGAAGGAGGTGTCATGATTCAGTCTGGAATCCTTTTCAGCTACTCTTTACAAAACACCAACAAACCTGAGCACTAATCCCTGTTATACTCTTTTACACACTTAACACCCTACTGATCCTTTGCAATCAGGCTATGGAGTATGTCACCATAATATGCTGGCATGTCCAGGGGTCGGTTTTGTGTGTACTCTCCAGTCCAGCTAGTGAATATTGTGGTTTTGACACAATGTCACATCTGCCTCATGTACACAGACAACCCTCTCCTCCTCCCAACAAACTCAGATATATGTGAAAGATGCAACAATATTGACATACAGGAGGCTGAGCTCTCTCGACCCATGACTGGCATAGTCTATCAGGTGGTGAAAGTAACCACACACACCACATATCAGTCTCACATAAACCTATAGCGACAGCAATCAAACCACATTATCACACATAAACATACTCGGAGGCTCTACATAAACTCTGCCTAAGCAGCAGAGACCTCCAAAGCAGACACACAAACAACTGCTACCCCACTACAATACCCACATATCACATAGTTCACAATGTCAGTGTGCCACACAGTCACTGCCCTTCGGGCTAAACAACACACTTAATACACTTGTAATAGGTGACACTTATTGTCAGACACACTGACATCCCACTCACCTGGCCAAACAAGGGAATAGTCACTTTGACCTGTCTCTCGGGGGGGCAGGATCCACAACATAACACATGCACTCAGATCACTCCAAAACAAGTGCAGGACTGGCTCCATCATTGCCCATGTTAGTGCGTACACCCTCAGACGTCCCTCCCTGGACCACATGACATGATACATAGAGGAACTCTCTGATCATGTAGCCCAGGCCAGTATGACCCTGACCTTGTCTAGCATCTTACACTCACCAAGTATGATCTCACAGTATACCAACAAACTGATTACGTTTAACAGTTGGCTGACATACTGGTGTCATTCACAGGGGATACAGCGTCTGTCAGCCTGGGGTGACATGCTCGACATGCCACGTAGCTTCCCGATGGACAGCTTGCACCTGTCACCCTTGGACATTTGAATACTGGCTAAGCCAGTTGCTACCACCATGCTGCCTTTTTTAAGCGGGGCTCAAAAGACAAACCCACCTCCATAGACATTACAGAGTACATGGCACTGAGGGTAATGCTGCTCAACACCAGATGTGTTGAGCAGCATTACCCTCAGTGCTGCTCAACACCAGATGTGTTACCCTCAAATTGCGACCACTCAGGAATCTCCTCAGTATGGACAACAGCGATATCTGTGCACTAACAGACACCTGGTTCAGGCTCCCAAATGCACACCAGCACTACCAGGTTATATTTCATACCATGCTTTCTGACCACAAAACTCGGAAAGGCCAACACAAATAGGGAAAGTATCCATATACATCACAGATACACATACCTCCGGGTTGGTAACACTGCACAAAGCATCACAGATCATACATATGCACCTAGCATTGTGCATATCTGCCTTTTGGTTTGTTGCCTGCTACAGACCACCCTCCCAAACTCATGAACCACACGCGGCTTTCCTGGGAACACTGGACAATATGAAGGTCTCCCCAAACACCATTATATTGGGTGACTTCAAATACCCACACATTGACTGGGGATAGTACTCAGGCCCCAACACCCTCGCCCAACAGTTGCTACTATTTGTACACTCATATGCTATGGCACAACCGGTCACCACACCCACAAGAGGGGACAACATATTGGACATGATCATCACCAACATGGGGACTCTATGTTCCACACCTGAGATATACCCCTCATTGGTAAGGTCAGAACATACATTTATCTCACTGGACATCCATATCCCGTCCACACACCCATCCTGGGTAATCTTGGTGAACTTCTCAAATGCAAACGTCACACTTCTCCAAACCAAGGTGGTATCCTTCAGAGACCCTGGGACAGTGGTAAGTATGGCTCTGACTGCTGAATCCTTTACATACACATTCTATGGACACCTAGTGGACTGCATGGATCGTGCTATCCCAAATAACAACTGTACTCACTCCTCCAATGGCAGGGGACCTGTCTGGTAGACCCTGGCCATTAATAAGCTATACAACGAAAGGAGGACGCTACTACATGATAGAGCACAATCCCAGACAGGGAAGGCATCTATGATCTGTACTAGCAGACAGCTACAATCACTCATGTATTTATGTCAGGCCTGCGTCTAACGGACAATTGCACCAGACTCGTAGGACACTCACAATGCCTTCTTCAGTTAATTCAGGTACCTGGGTGGACACTCACTGATATGCTGTGAGTTACTGCATACTGACTAAACATACCCTGAACCCACAGACATTGCCAACATCCTGGCAAACAGGTTCAGTGCAGATGTCTCCCCCCCATCCCCCTAAGGAGCTACTGTCCATCCCAACAGAGTGTAACCTCCCTAACATCACAAATAAACAGGCGAGTGCTGCTCTCCCCACAGCGGACAACACAGCATCAATGGGACCAGACGGTGTCCCGGCCTGCATCTTACACAGGCTTCATGACAGACGTAACCCTCACATTACATCACTGTTCAATATCAGAGTTACTGCAGGATATGTACCCACGGAATGGCGTACAGTGATAGTGGTCCTGCTCCACAGAGTTGCTGCCACAATGGACCACAGACAATATCAGCCTATAAGGCTAACTAGCCTGTTCTGCAAAGCTATGGAGCGTATTGTAATGGGACTCATGCACACAGACATCAGGAACCTACAGACACTGGGTCCTACACATTTCAGCATTGTTGTGGGCAGATCTTGCCTCCTGGACCTGTTTGCATTCTTTAAACAATTACCAGGTCCATCAGTGTAGGGATAGTTGTCCACACAGCCTGCCTGGACCTTGCACAACCCTTCGACACAATACCCCATTCAGCCATTATGCATTGGCTCATCGGTGTCGATATCGACACATATCTCACACGATGGATTGCTACCTGGATCAGGGATAGCACCCACATGCTCAGTATTGCAGGTGCCATGTCTGACTATACACCAGTTACACATGGCATCACAAAAGGCTCAGTCCTGGGACCTCTCTTGTTCAGTATATATTTGTGTGACGTATGGCTAACACAGGAGGAATATGGCTGACCATGTTCGCATATGACTGCAAACTGGGTGCCATAATCAACTCTCCAGCTGGCACATGCATACTCAAATGGGGTCTCACAGAGATAGGATGACTGGTGCCTGAGCCATGGACTACAGCTAAATTCCATTAGTTGCATAGTCATCCCCTTTGGAAATAACAACATGCCCACACATTACCACATAGGTAGTAATCCATTACATACGGTAGTAGTTGTTAGGGGTTTGGGGACACAACTTGTTTGTACTCTCGCCTTTGACAATTACGTTGCCAAAGTGGTTAGACAGAACTTCTATATAGCCCACCTTATCCCATATGGTTTCACATGTTGATCAAGTGAGGTCATTGTGCCCCTATACTCATCACGACCATGCTTGGTTACAATGCCACATTTGGGATGTACATTACCCAACACCTGCAGCAACTGTAATGGCCACAAATGTTCCACAACAAGCAGATGTAGTGACTCACATGAATGCCCTGCACAGTTCAGATACAGTAACTCCAGCTCTACTCAGTTGCTTACCATCTACACGAATGTGTTGTGTGCCTGTAGTTTAAGGAAATATCCGACCCAGATTTAATGGACATGCTCCACCTCAGGATATCCGACTCCCTTGGAGCTACACATTCCAGGGACATATACCTCAGCACAGATGTTAATAGGACATGCTGGAGGGACAGATTCTTATCCCAGAGGCTCCACTCACTCCGGATTGTAATCCCGGTTTTGCATGGGCAGAGCCACCCACTGACCACCTACAGCAGACATCTTGACAAGTGGATGGGTGATTGTATGTTTACCCATGGGATATCTTCTGGGTCCCTGTTAGACAGTAGCACAATACACTAAACGTAAATGGGCTATCTTGTGTGACCTACTATTCACAGGCACAGTGTTCTACTTTGACAGGGTTGCGAAAGCCAAACACACTCTGGCTAGGCTTGTACATGCCCTGGGGCGGATAGGCTAGTATCAACCTCTGAACCTATGCTAATGTTCAGGATGCACAATGTTTATTGCTGATACTGTTTGCAGGTTTTATCGTCTTTGCTTTCCCACTTTCTATGAACAACTTATGTATCTGCAGAACATATTTGATTATGGCAGGGTTCCACTATATTATATATGTGTCTGTTGTCCTATAACTGTGTGCACAGGGCAGATTGCTAGATAGTGAGAAGTTCCTGGGTTAACACATGCAACTGCCTGATATGTGTGGTCCACTGCTGTACTCCAACATGGCCTAAGTGTGTGAGCATGCCCAGTTCAGACTGTCAGTGTTCTGTTGCCTGACATTTGTCTCATTTATTCAAGTGTGTGACCATGCCCAGTGTGACCTTTCAGTATGTTGCTGTCTGAGGTCCACTACATCTGTTGATGTATGTGTACATGTCCAGTATTAACATTTCTACTGTGTATGTTGAAAGTCAGGTTCTATTCTTACTGCAGGACTCACCTTTGGCTCATAACTCAACAGGGATTATGCTGTGCCTGCAGGGTTTCCATGGAATACTTAGCATAGACTTATCAACATTTCTTCATACAGGGTGACCACTGCAATACTGTCATGGCTTAGTGGTTCAGTAATATGACTCTAGTGCACAGTATTCTGGGTTTGAGGCCCCCCACTGCTTTATATTTTCATACTGAGCAGACCATACTGCTTAAGGGCCAGTAGAGCAAATATGAGCATGTTGCCTTTTGTTCAGCTATGCCCTACTTAGGTTCATAGGTTCATAGGTTCATACTAGGCTATCTGCCCTAAGGCATTTACAAGCCTAGCCAGAGTGTGTTTGGCTTTCGCCACCCTCTGAACTGATTTTACTGTGCCCTTTTTAAGGTTAGTTTACTGTGCCTCTGTCTAGTAGTGACACCGAAGTAATCCCGTGATAAACCTACGATCTCCCATCCACTTGTCAAGATTTCTCTTGAAGAGAGTCAATGAGGGGCTCTGCCTAACATGGACTGGGATTCTATTCCAGAGTGAAGGGAGCCTCTGGGTTAGGAATCTGTCCCTCCAGCATGTTCAATTTATTTCTGTGCTCAGGTTCAAGTCCCTCGAGCGCATAGCTCTACGGGATTTGAATTTTCTGAGGTGGAGCATTCTCATTAATTCCGGGTTGGACATGGCTTTATACGTCAGGCATAGATCGCCTCTAAGTAGGCGGTATGCAACTGAGTAGAGCTGTAGTTTCTTTAACCGAGCAGCATATGACATCTGTTTGAGTCCCATGATCCTCTTTGTGAGGTACTTTTGGGGTCTTTCTAGTTGCTGCAGGTGTCAGGTAAGGTACATCCTAAATGGGGCATTGTATTCAGTTATGGGCCTGATGAGGGATGAATAAAGGGGCACAATGACCTCCCTCAATGTAGATGTGAATCCTTTCATGATAAGGTGGGCTATATAGAAGGTCTTTCTAACCACTTTGTCAATGTGGTTGTCAAAGGGGAAATTACTGTCAACTTGAGTCCCCAGGTCCCTAATTACTTCTTCCATACTTAATGGATTCCCGCCTATGTGGTAATTTGTGGGCACTTTGTTTTTGCCAAAAGGTATGACTATACACTTTTTAGCGTTTAGCTTTAGGCCATGGCTCTGGCACCTGTTATCCATCTCTATGAGACCCTTTTGGAAGATGCTTGTGTCAGCTGGAGAGTCAATTATGGTGCCCAGTTTGCAGTCATCAGCAAACCTGGTCAGCCACAGTCCTCCCGTGTTTACCTGTACCTCCGAAAAATATATGCCGAACACAAGAGGTCCCAGGACTGAGCCTTGTGGGACACCACTTGTAACTGGTTTAGAGTCTGACATGGCTCCAGCATTTCTGACTATGTGGGTTCTGTCCTTGAGCCAGTTTGTAACACATCTTATGACATAGGGGTTTATATTTAAGCTGGAGAGCTTATCTATGATGCCCGAGTGGGGTATTGTGTCGAAGGCTTTTGCGAGGTCCAGGTAGGCTGTGTGGACTACCTTCCCCTCATCAATGGCCTTGGTGACTGTTTCAAAGAAATCGACCAGGTTTAAGAGGCAAGATCTGCCCTTAACAAAGCCAAATTGGGTAGGATCCAGTGTCTGTAGGTCCCCAGTGTCTTTGTTTATGAGTTCCATGATGATCCTCTCCATTGCTTTGCAGACCGGGCTAGTCAGGCTTATGGGCCAATAGTTTCCAGGGTCGGTAGAGGCACCACCTTTGTGGAGTGGGACCACTGTTGCTGTACGCCATTCTTTGGGTACATATCCTGTAGTAAGGCTGAGATTTACAGCAGCTTTATGTGGGGGTTTATCTCTTCTGGGAGTTCTTGTAGAATGCAGCCCGGGACACCATCTGGTCCCATTGATGCTGTGTTTTTTGCTTTGAGAGGGTGGCTCTCACCTGAGCATCTGAGATGTCAGGGAGGCAGCACTCTGCTGGGATAGATATTTGCTCTTTAGGGGGGGAGAAGTTTGCACTGAACCTGTCTGCCAGGATGTTGGCAATGTCTGTGGGTTCAGTGTATTTATTGTCATTTTGGACCAACTCCAAGCATATCTGGGAGTTGCCACCCAGGTTCCTAACATAACTAAATAAGGCTGTGTGATTATCTTTAGCGTCCTGTGCAATTTTTCTCTCGAAGCTGCCCTTGGAGGATTTTATGAGGGATAGTAGTTTTTTGCTAGTACTGATCAGAGATGCATTCCCTTTTAGGGATTTTGCTCTATCATGTAGTAGCATCCTCCTTCTGTTGTACAGCTTATTTATGTCTGGGGTCCACCAGTCAGGACACCTGCCTTTGGATGATTGGGTTTTGGTTTTGTTTGGGATAGCATGATCCATGCATTCCTGAAGGTGTCCATAGAATGTGTTTATAAAGGATTCTGCAGTTTGAGCCATACTTTCCACTGGCCCGGGGGCCTTGAAGGATTCCACCTCGGTTTTGAGAAGTGTGACTTTAGCTTTTGAGAAGTTTTTCACTGTGGTTTTCTGGGCTGTGGGTGGTATCGGGATGTGGATATCCAGTGGAATTGATTTATGGTCCGATCTTACCAATGAGGGGAATATCTCTGGTATGGAGCATAGAGTCCCCATGTTGGTGATGACCAGGTCCAGTATGTTATCCCCTCTTGTGGGGGTGGTTACTAGTTGTTCCATAGCATTTGAGTTCATAAATTCTAGGAACCTTTGGGCTAGTGTGTTGGGCCTTGAGTACTGCTCCCAATCAATGTTTGGGTAGTTGAAGTCACCCAATATAATGGTGTTTGGAGAGACCTTCATATACTTAGACCCAGCTTGTCCAACATTGCTCAGTATTAACCAACATTGCTGGACATTGCCCAATATTACTCAACATTGACCATAGTTGTGCTAGTTGGTGTGTGCGATTTTCTTTACATATACTACATGGTGGTAAATGCTGTTTAGCACTGCTTTATATTGCTTAACACATGGCAATCATGCCTCAGGTAGTGTTGCAGGGCTGACTATGTCGGATACACATACTACACTCCCTATACATGTTTGGAAGCAGGTGGTGTCAACTTAGGCATCCCTTTTACTATATGTGCATGTCAGAGAGAGGTATCATTTCCAGGGTTCCTACTGAGCCAGTGTATGTGCTATACGTTGCCTCTTTGCCAAGGCCAAAGTATACTGGGCACGCCTCCTTCTGCCTACTGGGGCAGGCTCAGGTTTTTCCTCCTCCGAGTCACGCTCTGCCTGTGATGGCCTTGCCAATGGTGGGGGGCTGTTTGGCCCAGGCCTATGCTGGTCCTACTGCAGCTGTTTTCACAGGATCATATTATGTATCATAGCACATACCATGACAATTTGGGTACATGTAGTTGGTGAGTACTGCAAGGCTCCACCAGATGTGTCCAGGCACTGGAACCGTGACTTGAGCAGCCCAAACACACGCTCGATTACATTTCGTGTTTGTGCGTGTGCCTCATTATGGGGTTCCTGTTCAGGTGTGTGTGTGTTTCTGATGGGTGTCATCAGCCACGGCTCCAGTGCATAGCCAGCATCCCCCACTAGGTGACCATGTGGGATGTCCCCACTGGCAAATGTCTGGTACAACTGCGTCAGATGCCAGATATGGGAATCATGGTAGCTTCCAGGGCAGCCAGCACACACATTCAGTATTATGCCCTGGGCATCACACACGACCTGGCAGTTGATGGAGGGGAAGCCCTTGCGGTTGAAGTAGACCCTACCCTGCTCACCGTATGTGTGTGCAGTCTATTGCACCCACTACCTCAGGGTATTCCACTATTTTCTGGAAGAGACGCATATTGCTTACCAATTCCTCATGGGAAATGGGGAAATATACATGATCACCGACATGTGCTGACATGGCATCCAGGAACTGGTGCAGTACCCTGGATGCTGATGCCTGTGATATCCCCATCATATCACCAGTTGGTCTCTGGAAGGTACCTGTTGCTAATATTCTTAGGCCAGCACATACCTTGGTTTCCACTGGAATGGGTTCCCCTCTGTTGCTTCTGTGTGTGAGGCGTGGCCTACACAGCTCAACAATTTTCTGCAAGAGGTCTCTGTCCACTCTATAGCACTTCACTATCTCCAGCTCATGTAGCCCCTGGTAGGTTACCCTGGGCCTGTACACTCTTCTCCGTCTCCTCACTGTGGGTTGTCCAGCAGCATTTGCATTATCACCACCCTCAGCATGTTGCATATGTTGCCTTATAACAGCAATGACAGCCCCTAACATTTCTTTGTCTCAGTAAAGCTTTTTCAGTTTTCACTTCTATTAGCTTACTGCAGTGTTGCAGTGTCTCTTGAGAGAAACATAATGGACTGTTGTTTGCAGAGTTTTAAGTGCTGGGATGGGCTGGGCTAGTGTACTGCCTGTGTAATTGCCTGATTCTGATTGTTTTCACCTGCTAGCTCTGCTAGTACTCCCTGGTAACTTCTTACTATTTGGTGTGTTTCCTTTTTCCTTTCTGTTTCCTCAGGGGGGAGCACCGTGCACACAAGCGCAAACACGCGCACAGCAGCTAACACGCACGCACACATGCTTACACAGACTAAAACTTGCTTATTCTTGTTAAAACGCGTGCACACCGGTCAAACGCACTTACAACTGTTTACACAGCCTTACATATGCTTACTCCGGCTTACACGTGCACACACACGCTAACATGCGTGCACACTGACTTACTCAGGTTTACTGGCGTGCACACGCATGCATGCACGCTCAGCAAGAAACTTTGGTGTTATCCATGGCATACACCTTCAATTTCTTTACTTTACCTAGCCTACCTGTTGACACACCTCTTTCAATAATATGTAAATGTCACCTGACACATGCCATTCAGCTCCAATGAGCTTCACTTCTTTCATGCATGCCCCCTCGTGATGTCACCTATCTTCTACTCTGTTACTCCCCTTATCCTACTCCTACACTCCACTGACTGTGCTCATTTGCTATGTAAACTTGCGATTCACTATCCTAACCCTCATTTGCATAGGATTGCCTACTAATGCTTGGTTACATCTCTTAGACTGAGCTTCCCCCCCCCTTAGCAACCTCTACTCGGTGGCCATGTTGTCTTCAGCCTTCCATTCACTTGCATTGTAAATTCATATCAGAAATAAAATCCACATTTGTGGATCTTAATTATTGATTTTCTAGTTTTTAGGGTGCAGCGCATTTGCGCGGTGCTGCGCTACGCTTAAACCCCAGAGATCGGGATGAAAAAAAAAAGTTATTTTATTTTTATTTTGCATCACTTCACATTGCCAATGGCCATATTTTTGGCCATTGGCATGCTCCCTCCTGTAAATGCATCCTTTTTTTGGAGCTGTCACGGCTCAGTTTTGCTATTTGCAGAACCGTACTCAGTTGTCAACTGAGTACATTTCTGCAAATAACACTACTCCTACTCGGACAGGTTCGGGTTTCCTGGATTGCAAATTTACCTCATTTGCATAGCTTTCGCCTGCAATTGAGGTAATTTGCATATCCAAGCCCTGTCCGTGTAGGACTAGTTTTGAGAGCTCTGTTACACGCCCCTACCGGCTCTTCCTGGATCGCTCGGCGGACATGTTGGCTGCATGGAGTCATACTCTACTCTTAGACTCCATGCAAGCCTTCGTGAATCCAGCCCTAAGCCTAGTACTTATACTCCACCGCTCAAAAAAGAGTTGGAAATGTTTTTAAATGTGTGCAAAAAACAAATAATTGATGCTTTACAGAACAAACCTGCTTACAAATATTATAATTTATCTAGTGAAGAATGGAAATGTTTTAATAAGTTAGTAAATAATGAAAATATTTTGAACTTTAAAGCTGAGAATGGGGGGCATTAGTAGTATTAGACAGAGAAGTGTATGAAAGTAAGATGCAAGAATTGTTATCTGATACTAGTTACTATAAAAAAGTGACTATGAGTGAAGTCAAAAAGAAGTATGCTATGATAGATTCATGCATTGAAGACTGGTTCAATTCTGGTAGAATTGATGAAAAAATAAGGAATTACTTCACAAGTAAGTAGGATCTTTGGAATACCAAAGATCCATAAGGATTTAAATGAGCCGCCCCTAAGACCTATAGTGGCAGGAATGAACAGTAAGGCAGAAAGTCTATTTTTGCAGATAAATATTTACAGAAGGTAGTAATTGGTACTAGTACTTACATTAAAGATATGTTTGACTTTCTAAACAAAACTGAAAATATAGAAGTGACTGACATTGATTTGTTAGTGACTTTAGATATAAAGTCACGTGATTCCAAATAAAGAGGGTTTGGAAATGGTAAGGATAGAATTAATAAGGTCCAAACTGTATTCAGATAATACAGTTAGCATAATTATGAAGTACTGGACCTTATTCTATCGAGTATTTTTTTTTGTCCTTTAATGATCAGCTATATTGTCAAACTAATGGATTAGTGATGGAGGCTGCTATGGCCCCAAGTTATGCAAACCTCTTTATGCATGGCTGGGAAAAGGTTCACATCTTAGAAAGTAGGTTCAAACAGAATATTGTTAAGATGTTCAGATTTATAGATTATGTCTTTTTAATTTGGAGAGACACTATAGAAGCTTATGAATGTTTCTTGAAATATCTGAACAATGTTTGTTCTTATTTGAAATTTACCAGTAAGTAGATAATAAGAATATACATTTTTTGGATATAACGATTTATAAACAAGGAAACAATTTAACATCTAAAATATTTAAAAAGGAGGTTCAAAACAACAACTACTTACATTATAGTAGTATGCATCCTAAGAAAATAAAAACCAATATCGTAAAAGAACAATTAGTGAGGATTAACAATTTGACCAAAGTTGAAGTAGTCTTTCAAAAGGAAGTGGATAATTTTTGTAATATAATGAAGTCAAGAGATTATCCTATGGAAGAAATGATGGCATGTAAATTACAGGTGTTTGAACAGAGGGAAAAGATGGTACTATTAAGAAAAATAAGGGTGGTAATAAAAATAAGAGAATGGTTCTGCCAGTTATGAATAATTTAGACGCTCAAACTATTAGAAATATAGTAACCAGAACTTTGGAGTTATCTGATGCATACCTAGACATAGTTGAAAAAATAGGAGTCAGACATAATAATTTAGATCCTCAAACTATTAGAAATATAGTAACCAGAAATTTGGAGTTATTTGATGCATGCCAAGACATAGTTGAAAAAATAGGAGAGAGACCTGTATTTACACAAAAGAGAGCTAATTGTTACAACATTTTTTTTCAAGGAAAATTAAATAAACCTAGACATCTCCTAGGGAAGAAAGGGATGGTTAGATGTTATAACTGTAACATGTGCCATTTTATATACACAGAATTAGAGGAATTAATAGTAGGAAGTAATAAAGTAAGTATAAAAGGTTTATTTACTTGTAAGTCAAAAATGTGGTTGTACTATGTAGGTAGGACAACAAGACAGCTCAATAGAAGAATCTATGACCATAAATATGCAATACAAATTGGCGATGAAAGAAATGCCTTGAGCAAGCACTATAAAAGTGGTTCTTGCAAGGTAGATTTTAAGTTTATAGTGCTGGAATCACTGGATAATGTTCAGAATTTATTTAATATAAAAGAGGAACTAGGGTGGCTAGAATATTGTTGGCAAACAAGGTTTAATGCTTGTTTTCCACCCAGTCTTAACAACAGAGAAGATTTTGTGATGTATTTAAAAAAAGGGTTAAAACATTAAGTTTTTTTTAAAAAAATGCAGGAAAATGTTTAGTTGTCCATAACATCATCTGATTTTGTTTCTTATCATGTGATACCAATCATGTGTTTTTAAGTATTTGTATAAAAAGAAGTTGTGTGTTTTTTTTAAATTCAGTCTGAAGAAGTTTCCAGTAATTGAAGGAGACAAAAGCGCTAACTGAAAGGTGTTTTATTAAACTGTGTGTTTTTCTCCAGCTTTTGGTGACTAGTTCTGGTGGTATTTTGGGAGCACCTGTGACAGACTTAACTTTGCAGAACTGAAGGATGCTTACAACTGCATATGTGAATCAATAACTTGCATCACATATACTATTCATTCTGTTGATAAAAATGTTTGATTACTAGGAAAGAATTTAGAGGTAATGTGGCATTACACCATTGCCAATGAATAAGTGAATCAAACTTGTTATTGTACAGCCCCTTGTTAGCCATTATCAGCAATAATTGTCTATTAATCAAGCCAATCAAGGAAGTATAGACTAGTCCCTACATAAGTTATATAAAGAATTGATAACTGGAAAGCAACAATGGGAATGAATGTCAGTGAGAAATCACTGGCTGGTTTTACAGAGCCTTGAGGCACTTTGCTTTAAATAGCTCAGAAAAGTGTTGCAGCACATTATATTTAGTTGTTCAATCACATGATTCACTGCTTGGAAATATTTGTAGTTCACTGTATTAATTTTTATATTGCCAGGGCAAGGTCTAGTTTTTGAAGATGAATAAATGCTACAATGCAACAATCACAGATGCAAAAGTAGCCAAAAATAACTTTATTATAAAGAAGAATTGAATATAACTTCGATTGGAGGAAAAACACTGACCAGGAGTCATACAGTCAGTTCTAATTTTCCAAGATGTCACCGTGTAAGCAGACACAGAGCTAAATAGACATGTATTACACATGGAATACCTCTGACAGTTATAGCAAAGGACTACATAATTAAAGACAGGCATAGCTATAACGGAATAAACACCATGAGACTGCTGCATGGTTAACTTCTTCAATTTCTCCAATTCTTTGGGGTTTCTAATACCCTGAGGTGAATGAACTCCATTCCTAAGTCAGGGTATGATTAAAGTTCATAAAATTAGTATTGTTTCAGTCTTTAATGTTAGCCAAAAGTAGTCTATGCAGCACTTGCAATGTGCCAGAACTGACTCCTTCTGTCATTCATATAGAGTTATATGTATCAGAACCATATTTAAATACAACTGTAAAGTCTTTTTTTTTTTATGAGACCCATTGCTCCTCCTATTTTTTTTTTAACTCTCTGGAAATTCTTCGTTTACATTGCTCTCATTTCTGCCTGCAAATCCTGGTACTTTATGACTGTGCCTCTCTTTATGTAAGACGCTGTAATCACTGGGGGTAGTAATTTCAAACAGTGATGCTACTTTTCATAGGTTCATAGGAGATTACTTAGACTAATGTCTCAAGAGCCCTTACAAGCTTAAGCAGTTTCACTGATATTTTACTCAATTTTCTATTCTTATGGGAAAGATAAGTGTCAGCAAGTGAGGTTTTGAAAAATTTTACAGACTGCCTCTGTCCATAAGGGACAAGGGTGCCACCCCAGGAGTGAATTTGCGAATTTTCATCCATTGGTCCAGACTGCATTTGAAGATGGTCAGGGGGGAGCTGTGCTTCATGTGAATAGGAAGCCTATTCCAGAGGAGAGGCAATCTCTGGGACACATATCTGTCTCTCCAAGCATAATCTATTCATGTCAGAGATCAGGTTTCGATCTTTGGAGCAGGTAACCCTCGTGCAGTTAGTTCTGTGAATATGCAAAACATCCATCAGGTCTGGGTCAGAAACTGTCTTGTAGGTCAGGCATATATCACCCCTCAGTAATCAGTAACTGAATGCGTGATTGGGCTTTTAATTACTCCGCATATGACATGTTGGTTATACCCTGTATTTTTGTTAGAAACCTCTGAGGATGCTCCAACTGTTGCAGGTGCCTGGCAAGATACATGCCAAAGGGTGCATTGCACTCAATTATTGGTCTGATGAGGGCAGAGTAAATTGATACTATGACATCTTTAAATATGGATGCTATGCCCATACTTATAAGCTGAGCTACAAAGAAGAACTTTCCGCATTACCATGGACAGATGGTGGTCCAAGTTCAGATTACTATCTATCTGAGTACCCAGATCTCTCACCACTGGGTCCACTGTTAGAGGGTGCTATCAATGTGTAATTTGCAAGTGTATTTGATTTCCCAAAGGGTATTATTATGCACGTCTTCACATTTAGTTTGAGGCCATGGTTCCGACACCAATCATTAGTTTGCATCAGTCGTTTCTGTAGGATATCAACATTATTGGAGAGTCAGTGATTGTCACCAGCTTGCAGTCATCAGCAAACTTGGTCAGCCGAAGGACATCTACATTTGCCTTGACATCTGAAAAGTATATCCCAAACAGGAAGGGGCCCAGCACTTAGCCCTGTAGTAGTACACTGGTGACTGGCCTCTTACTGGATGTGAATTCCTTCACTCTAATAACATGTATCCTATTTATGTGCCATTTGGCTATCCATCTGGTGACATACATGTTTATACCTAATTTTGTGAGTTTATCTATAATACTGAAGTGGGGTATTGTGTCAAATGCCTTGGCCAGGTCAAGGTTGGTGGTATGCACTGTCTTACCATCCTCCATGGCCTTGATGACCTTTTCAAATTAGTTCACCAGACTGAGCAGGTAGGACCTGCCCCTGATGAAGATGAACTGGGTATGGAGATTTCCTATGTCAGTGTTAATCAGGTCCATGATTTTCCTTTCCATAGCCTGACATATGAGGCTAGCTAGACATATAGGTCAGTAGTTCCCTGGGTCCATTGATGGTCCCCCCTTGTGCAGATGAATGACTGTTGTTGTCCACCACTCTACTGGGACAAAGCCTGTCTGGAAACCATAGTTAATCAGAGATACAAGTGGGTCTGCTAGGTTTAATAGTTACCCTGGGATTCTATCAGGGCCCTTTGATGCCATGTTTCTAGCTTTAGAGAGCACAGTGATGACCTGTTCTTTAGTGAAAACAGGCAAAGGAATGGCAGTGGGTATTTCATGGGGAGTGATCAGATGTGATGATGGAATGAAATGTGAGCTGAATTTATTGGCCAGCAGGTTTGCTATTTCTTTTGGCTGAGTATAGACAGAACAGAGGTCAGCAAAAAAGGAACTGGAAAGGGCAGAGACCGTACCAAAGAAAATAGTAGGTATGAGTGATAACAGTTTAAAAATTGTGAAGTTATCTTCTTATGTTTTGGACAAAGACATTTGCAAGGTTTTAAGTAAATGCTGGAATTTTGTTCTAACTCAAAGAGCAGATACATGTGACATCATTAATTGCCTTAGAGACTATGTTAGGAAGTTGAATTTTAAGCTTTTATTCAAGTCGGATGCATTGAGTTTAGTGATTTTTATAAACCAAGTGTGTATAATCCGCCTTTAATAAAGGAGCTAGAAATGTTCTTACAGTTACGGAGTTGCAAATTACTGAAATGCCAAAAGAAAAACATGTCTGCAAATATTATAACGTGTCTGAAAAATAAAGAAATGTTTTTTATAGTCTGGTTAATAGGGATGACATTATTATAACAAAGGCTGGCAAAGGAAATGCAATAGTCATTTTAGATAGAAATGCATATGATTCTAAGATGTTGGAATTGCTATCTGATGGAAATTATTGTAAATCAGTTTCTTATGCAGAGGTTAAAAGGAGCTTATTCAGTCATATATTTTTTCATTGAAGACTGTTTCATTAGTGGAAAAATTACTGAAGAGATTAGAAAGTTTTTAAGAATTGACAGTCCTAAAGTTAGTAGAATTATTCGATCACCCAAAATACACAAGGACTTGGATAATCCCCACTTAAGACCTATAGTCACAAGCAACAAGAGCAAAACAGATGGAATGATGATTTTTGTTAACAAACATTTACAAAAGATTGATGAACAAGGTAGTTCATTTATCAAAAAAAGATGTTATGTACTCACCATAACGTTCCATGTTTGTAGTCCATCTCGCCGTTCATTCCTACATATGGGTTGGGAGCCAAGGCCTATTACAAAGCTCAAAGTCTCTTAGTTGGCTCATGGCTAGGTAGGTATCCCATAGTGCACTAGTGCAATCCCCAGATCTTGTTTGCTGCTAAACTATAGCTAGACAGAACTAAGGTTATCCAGAAAGAACAAAAATAATGAAAGGTCTCCACCCTACCAAGGTAAGACTATCCTGTCTCCAAATCCTTCCAGGATAGGGGTAGGTGGGTGAGTTCGTAAGAATGAAGGGAGAGATGGACTACAAACATGGAACGTTAAGGTGAGTACATAACTTCTTTATGTTTTGTAGTCCTATCTCGCCTTCATTCTTACATATGGGACAATGTCCCTAGAACCTTATTCTTGGGTGACTCACGGGAAAACACTCCTGAGTACCGTGGAACCAAAGGAGGTTCTACCCCTTGAGGTCAGGTCCAATTTGTAATAAGTAATAAAGGTATGAAGGGCAGCCCAAGTTGCTGCTGCACAAATACTGTCAATTGGAGCTCTGGCTTGGAAAGCAGCAGATGTAGACTAGGATCATGTAGAATGAGCCTTAATCTTGAACGGTAGAGTTTTTTCATTGGAGGAGTAAATGAAAGAAATACAGCTCAAAATCCAATTTGATAGATTCACTTTAGAGACTGGCAGACCTAGTCTAGAATCAGAAAAAGATACGAACAATTGGTCTGACTTTCTGAGTTCCTTAGTCCTGTGAAGGTGAACCATAACTGCCTGTGAACATCCAGTTGATGAAATTTGTATTCTGCTGCATTAGAATGATTAGAGAAAAACACCAGTAATTCTATAGTTTGGTTCAAATTAGTGTGAAAGCAAACTTTAGGGATAAGGGAAGGATTTGTATGAAAAGAAACTCAGTCTTTGTGGAAAATCAAATAGGGAGGCTTAATAGACAGTGCTTGTAACTCTGATACTCGTCTAGCTGATGTGATGGCTACTAGAAACAAAGTCTTACAAGACAGAAATTTCAATAGGCGCAAATGAGCGGGTTCAAAGGGTGGTGAAGTTAGCTTAAACAGAACAAAGTTTAGATCCCAGGGACACACCGATTCCTGAAAGGGGGGTCTTAGAAAAGTAGCACCTTTAAGGAAGGCTTTACACAATCTGTGGGATATCAGGTTAGACTCATGTTGACTCAAATGAAAATTAGATATCACTGCTAATTGGACCCTAATTGTGGTAGCAGCACATCCCTGATGGAAAAGTTCAGGCAAAAATTCTAAAACCATAGGGATGGATGCAGTGTAAGGATCTACATCCCTTTCTTCAGCTCAGATGGAAAACCTTTTCCATTTGCTAGTGTATAACTTCCTAGTGGAAGGTTTATGTGATGACGTGAAGATGTGGGTCACAGCAGGTGAAAAATCATGAAGCCTAACTAGGGATGGAATTGGAGCAGCCACGCTGTCAAGTTGAGGGTGTGGAGGCAGGGGTGAAGGGAGCCTGACATGTATGTCAAGAGGTCTGGCACTGGTTCCAGAGTCCATGGATCATCTAGTAGATGAGGCCCATGAAAGGGGAAACAAATCTAGCGAGGCCAGTAAGGAGTGATGAGAATCATTTTGCTTCCCAATAGTTTCACTTTCTAAATCACTTTGGATATGAGAGGAAAGCGAGGGAAAGCATAAAGGAGTCCCAGGGGCCAATCGTGAACAAGTGCGTCTCTCGGTGGCTCCCCGGAGGGGGGATAAGGGAAAAGTAGCTGCTGCATTTGGAGTTGATCAGAATGGCAAAGAGATCGCAGCAAGGCTGTCCCCATTTGTGGAAGATCTGTTCCACTACTTCCTGATTCAGAGACCACTCGTGAGGCATCAAGATTGCCCTGCTTAGCTTGTTGTCTATCACATTGGTTGTCCCTGGGATGTGTGTTGCCACCAGAAAGCATTGGGAAGAAATTGTCCACTCCCAAACACGAAAGGCCTCTCGAGAAAGGGGGTAAGATCTGGTTCCTCTTTGTTTGTTGAGATAACATACCACTGACATGTTGTCTGATTGGATTGCTATCGTTCCTAGAGGAAGAAAGTCGTGAAGTGCCTGCAATGCTAGAAGCACTGCTGTCATCTCTAGGACATTGATATGCAGGTGAGCCTCATGATCTTGCCATGCGCCTTGGACAGTCCTGCCTAGATAATGCCCCCCCATCCTATCTGCGAGGCATCCATGGTCACAGTAGCAATGGGTTAGCGAGGAAGGAATGGAGTGCCTGTTGTTAGTTGGTCGGGTTGAATCCACCAACGAAGGTCCTTTTTGCAAGACTCTGTTATGATGATGTGGTGAGATAGAGGCAGTTGTTGAAAAGACCACTGGGACGATAGAAGCCATTGGAGAATTTGCATATGTAATCTGGCTAGAGGGACTAATGTTATAATGGAGGCCATGGTCCCTAAGAGTTTCAGCACTGTCTTTGCCTTGACTGTCTGTAGAGGAAGTAGATGGACAATTTGTTGTCTGACGTTCTGCACTCTTACTGCAGGTAGATGAGCTAACATGGTGACTGCGTCTATTTCTGCGCCTATAAAAGTCACAAATTGAGAGGGCGATAAGGCAGACTTTTCCCAATTTATTGTAATCCCCAGCTGGAAACAAAGCTGGATGGTGGAATCTCTGGTTTGTAGGAGTAGATGCCTGGAGGTGGCGGTCAGGAGCCAGTTATCCGGGTACGGAAGCACTTGGAATCCTAGACATTTTAGGTGAGCTGTCACTACTACCATACATTTGGTGAACACCCTGGGGGCTGTGGTGAGACCAAAGGGCAGAGCACGAAATTGGTAGTGACTGGCTACCAGCCAGAAGCATAAGTGGCTCCTCAATGCTCTGTCCATTTTTATATAGTAGTACGCATCTTGGAGGTCTATGGAGCACATCCAATTGTCTTCCGCTAACAGAGGGAGTACAGACTGCAGTGTCACCATCCGGAACATGGCCTTCTTTATGGATTCATTTAGTTTGCTGAGGTCCAAGATGGGCCTCCAGTCCCCTGTACATTTTGGCACTAAAAGAATCTGAAGTAAGTTCTTAATCCTATCTGGTCTGTGGGGATGGTTTGGATGACTCTGTTTACAAGCAACTTTTGCACTTCTACAGTTGCCTGATCCCTGTGATTGGGTGGAACATCTGGGATCTTCTTAAGAATGTGAGGTGGAAGAAAAAAGGGTATGGAGTAACCTCTGGTGATTATTCTTTGTACCTATTTGTCTTGGGTGATGTTTAGCCACGCTTCTGGATACAAAGATATGCGACCCTCGACTGGCTCCAGAAAAGCCCAGTCGGACCTCACATTAGGAGCACTGATAGGGAAGGCCTCAAAATGAATTGCAGCCTCCCTGGTTTTGCAGAGCCCCCCCCCACCCCCCCGCCTCTAGGGCGACATCTACCATTAGCTCCTCCTCCTCTGCCTTTGAAGGAGTCACCTTTGCATCCGAGAAAAATCTCTGGGACTTCTTGAACCACATCTTACCACCTCTATGACCCATAGGATATGGTCTAGAGGGGATGGTAAAACATACTCCCAAGGCAGAGAGAGTTTTCCCTTCTTGTTTGCACCTGGTAAGTGCATCTTTTACCTTAGGTCCAAACAATGAAGAACCGTCAAAGGGGGCATTGATAAAGGTAGATTTGAACGGCTCTGCAAAATTACATAAGCGCATCCAGGAGTGTCTCCTAAGGGAAACCCCTGAACCCACTGCCCTGCTCACTCCGTCAGCTGCATGGAGGAGTTGACGATGTAATTTCAGATGGACAGCTGAGCAGACACCTTCTCAGGGACTCCTTCAGTAGATGTACCTTGAAGATTTTCTCCTAACTCTTTGAGGAGATCTCTTTGAAGCCTCATAAAACGTGTTAAGTAGTTCAGCGATCTGAGTGTAAAAGCCACTTCCCTTATCTATCCATCATTCGAGACTCCTTATTCGGCAGATGGACAGATGAAGAAGTCTCAGCTAGCTCCTTCTAAGTGGCCGCTGCCACCACCATGGCATCTACAGGCATGTCCTTGGACAAAAAATCTTTCTCTTTAGGGACAGACACAAATTTATTGGGTCTTCTGGGAACTGTCTCCACAGCATCAGGAGTCTCCCACACCTTCCGACTAACCAGGTCTAAAAGTTCATCAAAAGGTGGAGACACCCAGGAGGCTGAAGGTTGAGACCCAAAAGCCTTCAGGTACACTGACTCCTCATCAGAAGGGGTGACAGTGGGTCAGCCATCTCTCTGCTTAAGGATCTCTAAGATGTCTACAAAGGAGACATCATCAGAGGACGACTTGGGGGACCCTTCTGACTCCTTGAGGTCAGTGTCTGAAGTGATGGACTCATCCGGGGAGTCTACATGCTTCCTCTTGCATGTCCTCTTCTGAGGGGGCTCCTTAGAAGGGTAATCTGGGGAGGGCTCGAAGACTGGGGGTCACCCAATGGGGGCTCCTGAGGCTGCGGTTCTCTGCTGTTGAGAAAGAGAGTAGGTGCTGAGATGAAGGTTGGTGCTTGAGGGGGAAGATCGTTGGTACACTTGCATGGAGCTGATGAGTGAGACAGCACACTCCTCATCATCTCAAAAGCAGATCTCTCCGGTTCCGAAGACAGCTCCGGTTCTGAGGAAACGGACGTAGTCATCGGCTCCAGAGTGACCTGCTCCAAGATGGATGAAGGGTCCGAGCTCACTCTAGCCGACACACCAAGAGGGGGACTCGGAACTGAGGAGGTTCAGGTTCAAGTGTCCCTGTCGGGGCCAACCGGTGATCTTCAGCTCCTAGGCACCACAGATGGCGCCAAAGGTTTCAGAGTGGAACTCAGCTCTGAGACAGCCATGAGGGGAGCTGGAACCGAGGGTTCCACAACAAGTGGCACCAAAAATACTGGCTCCAAAGGCCCAACTCAACACAGAGGAGGAACCACAACAGGGAGGATGGACTCAGGTGGCTCCGGAACTGACTGGGTCAGAGCCAACAACAATTCGGGAAAGGCAGATGACTTCAGGAGTCTAAGCACTACTCTCTCCACATCTTCCCCTGACAGGCTCTTGGAGGATCGGGATGACAGTGTAGGAGATCTGGATCTCTGTAAAATTGGAGATCTTAAGGTTGGGGAGACCGGCAAAGGATCTCTGGACTGGTTCCGATGTAATGTTTCAGTAGTCAGCTCCAAAAGGCTTGGAGCCAACACTGACGTGCCAACATCGACAACCTTGACCGGACAGTGGAGCTGAGGAGACAAAAGTCTCATCAAGTTTAGATTGTTTCTGAGGAGGTTCCAATACACTAGTCGGTGCCGGAGAATGCTTATTGGCCGACTTAACCTTCTCTTTTTTGGAGGAATGTGATTTGGATGAAGAAGAAGAACTTGCTAAGTCTTCCTCGTAGGAAGGCTTGAGGAGACCTTTCAAAATTAACGAACAAAAAACACTTCTAAACTATTCTAAACACTTCTAACACTATTAAGCACTATCTAGTAATAAGATAACTAGCTATAGAAACAGTAAAGTGATAATAAGACAAAAAAGTTTAAACTTAGCCACAGCCAAGCCAGAAGCACTTCTGAACTCGTAGACACAGCAAATGAGATCTGGGGATTGTACTAGTGCACTATGGGATACCTACCTAGCCACAAGCCAACTAAGAGACTTTGAGCTTTGTAATAGGCCGAGTCGGAGTCGAGGATCAGCTCCAAACCCATATGTAAGAATGAAGGCATGATAGGACTACAGAACACACATGTTTATTTTTATGTCTATAATAGGTAGTCTCAATATAAATTAGACAGATTTTTTTGGTTATATTAGACATTAGGTCTCTGTATACCATGATCCCAAATGAAGAAAGGATGGATGTGGTAAGAAGAGAACTTATAATAAGTTCTAAGATTTTCTCTACAAACAATGTGCATCTGTTAATGGAAATCATAGACATAATTCTAAGCTACAACTACTATGAGTTTAATTCCAAAATGTTTTACCAAACATATGGGGTAGCCATAGGGGTGAACATGGGATCCACTTATGTAAATATTTTTATGCATGGCTGGGAAAAAGCCAATATTTTTCATAGTATTTATTCCAGTCACATTTTAACTTATAAACATTTTATTGAAGATGTGTTTTTGGTTTGGAGGGGGAGCACTGAAATTCTAAATGAATTTTATAACTATATAAACAAAGTCAGTGAGAACAGCTATGTTATATGGGTTGGAGACAGTGGCATTGACAAAAAGGCAGGAGTTTGAGCTGGATGTGGCAGAGTTAAAGATGTTAAGATTTGCACTGGGTGTGACGAGGGTGGACAGGATTAGGAATAAGTATATTAGAGGGTCAGCCCAGGTTGGAAGGTTTGGAGACAAAGTCAGAGAGGCAAGATTACGTTGGTTTGGACATGTGCTGAGGAGGGATGCTGAGTATATTGGGGAAAGGATGCTAAGGATGAAGCTACCAGGTAACAGGAAAAGAGGAAGGCCTAAGATAAGGTTTATGGATGTGGTGAGAGAGGACATGCGGGTGGTTGGTGTGACAGAGCAAGATGCATAGGACAGGAAGAAATGGAAACAGGTGATCCGCTGTGGTGACTTCTAATGGGAATAGCCAAAAGATGATGATAAACAAAGTCAGTTCTTTTTTAAATTTTACTTTTGAATATAATGTAGTCAGTATTAATTTTTTTAGATGTGACAGTTTTTAAAGAAGGGGACAAATTGCTTATAAAAAGTTACAAGAAAGAAGTTCAAAATAATGCATATTTAGATTTCACCAGTATGCACTACAGGAAACCAAAGAAATAAAATCAAAGGGCAATTGATGAGAGCTAATAGGCTCACTAAAATGATAGAAGACTTTGTATCAAAAGGCATTAGTTTATGTAGTAAATTTGACAGCAGAGGTTATCCTGTAGAAATAGTGCAACATAAGTTTTCTGAAGTTTGTGTTTTGAGAAAAGAGGATGACAAGTTGATTGGTAGGCCCAAGGAATGTAATTATAGTTTCTCCATGCAAACAACAAATGTGTGGATACAAAGGCTATTAAGAATATAACAAATAAATGGAAAATTTTACAAAGCAATTCAGAATTAGCTAGGGTCATAGGTGACTCCCCAGATTTTTGTATAGAAAAGAGGTAGAAGTTTCAAGAACTATTTTCAGTCAAAATTAAGTATGCCCAAAAGAATAACTACCAAAGCTGGTATGTACAAATATTATAACTGCAAATTTTTGCAACTATTTATACAGTGATGTAGACGAGGTATTAGTGAATGATATCAAAGTTAGTATCAAAGGGAGATTCACTTGTAAATCTTAAGTTTGTTGTTTATTTGGCCGTATGCAGTTCCAGCACATCATTTTATGTGGGGCAAACTAGAAGGGAATTATATAAGAGAATATATGAGCACAAACATGCAATCCAGGTTGGAAATGACAAGAATGCACTTAGTAAGCATTATTCTTCTTCTGGCTTTTCCCGGTTAGGGGTCGCCACAGTGGATCACCTTGCCTGCTCATGATTGGCAGTGGAGTTTTACAGTGTCAAGTTGCCAGCCCAGCACCCAACCTTCCACAGAAGGCACACACTCGCACCTAGGGCCAATTTAGAGTGTCCAATCCACCTGCAGCATGTCTCTGGGATGTGGGAGGAAACAGGATCACCTGGAGGAAACCCATGTGACCACAGGGAGGACATGCAGTCTCCACACAGAAGGCACCCCAGCCAAGAATTGAACCAGAGAACCTCTTGCTGTGAGGTGGCAATGCTAACCACTGCCCCACCATGGCCGTAAGCATTATAACTTATGAAAATGTAAAATGGATTTTAAATTCATTGTTTTAGATCAAACAGAATGATATGACTTTAAATTTTATGCTGAAGATGAACTTGGGTGGAGTGCATATTTGTGGTGAGACTCAATGCCTGCTACCCACCAGGCTTAAATAATAAGGAAGATTTTGTAGCTTACCTAAAGAACAAAGGGTTAAAACACTAAGCAATTATTTTGGCAGTTGCTCATGTGATTTTAAGCTATTTAAGATGTGGTTTGTGTTATTTTATTCAGTCTGAAGAAATCTCATGTTGGAGATAAAAGTGCTTACTGAATATGCTATTTTACTGATTTTATAGAATAAAGTTTTGTTTGGCTTTGCATTTATATATATATATATATATATATATATATATATATATATATATACATACACACACACACACACACACACACACACACACACACACACACACACATATATATATATATATATATATATATATATATATATATATATATATATTTTATATGGATCTACTTTACATGGTCGACATTTCAGAAAGCCAAAGACCATATGGCCGAGACCATATGATCGACTTTTGAAATAATATCGGTCATGTAAAAAAAATAACAATCACTTACCTTCACATTGCTAGCAGGGGGAAAGCCCCCCTGCACCCCACAGAACTTAAATATACCAACTCCGAGAAATATATCCATTCTGTACTGTATGGAGATGCCTGTTCCGCATGGTCAACATTTCAAAAGTCGATCATATGGTCTCAGCCATATGGTCTTCGGCTTTGTGAAATGTCGACCATGTGAAGGGGACCCATGTGTATATACACATATATATATATATATATATATATATATATTGTACTGTTTTCACATTTGAATATAGATAGTGTCATCTACAGCCAGATAAGCACATTGTTGAGTGTTTCCCTTAAGATTTCGGACATAACTAAAGAATGTTTGTGGTTGGTTATACTTTGCTTGGGATGCTATTTTAGTCTTGTATTTAGCTTCTGAAGACTTGACTAGTTCCCTGATTTGCCTGTTGAGACTAAGGGAATTTTTTTTTCTGTTGTGCACCTCCCCACATACTTACTTCTGGACAGGGATATCTTTCTTATGTTATATAATCTATCTATAACCGGAAGATATCAGGTTGATTTGTTTTTCCAATGAGACCTGGGTTTAGTTTTGTCAGGTACTGCCATTTCTATGTAGTGGTTGTAAAGGGCATTCGTGTATACTTCTGCATAGGCCTCCATGTTTTTGAGGTTAAGTGAAGCTTTAAAATTACCTATGCTATTGCTTAATAGAAAGTAATCTGGCTTGTAAAAATTATTTAGCATTTTAGGGTTTGACGGGGATTCTACCATTATATCTATTTCAAAGGAGACTGATTTGTGATCCGATCTTACCAATGAAGACATTACACTGGGGAGAGGTGCAATGCTCCCCCATGTTTGTGAGTAGTATGTCAAGGATATATTTGCTCCTAGTGGGAATGCAGACCAGCTGTTACACAGCATTTGCATTGACAAGGTCAAGGAATTTCTGAGCCTGCATGTTAGTGGTTGTGTATATTTCCCAGTTTACGGAGGGGTAGTTAAAATCACCCATGAGTAGTGTATTGGGCTGAAAGGCAAGTGATTCTAGTAACTTCAGGTATGCAAAGTGGTTTTCATTGTTCATGGTTGAGGACCTGTAGCTACAGATGATATGGTGGGGGATTTTGCCTATGGTCAGCTGGACATGACATAGCTCAAGTGAGTCATCTTGCTTGATCAATGTTGATGTGTGATTGCTTTTTTTTATTTAAATGGAAACACTTTTTGTCTTCTTTTCATATTTACAATATCTGTTTTTTTTTCTCTTTTGCAATCCCTAGTGCAACAGTCTTCCCATGTTATTATGCCTTTCAGTATACAGGCCCTCTTCAGTTAAGTGTATCACATCAGCAACAAGACAGGTGACTGTTTCCAGTTCTGTTTTACCTAACCTGCATTTGTCTATTTCTCCCACATGTTAAAAGGACTTTCTAAACCAGTGTGTACATAGTGCATTATCCTGATACATCAATATTAACCATTAATCCTTTGGTTTAAATTCGCCTGTTCTTAACCCATCCTTTTTCAAATCCTGCTCAACATGAGGGTGGGAGGCTGGCATAATGGTTAAGGTGTTTACCTTGCAGACACAAGGTGCTGGGTTTGATTCTCACATGGGGTAACTGGCTAGGCTTAAAATGGCCCACAAGGGCAATTAGCCTAGTACTTACCTATGAACATATGATGGTGTTCCAGAAGTTTTCTGTACTTACTACAATACTTATGTATTTTACACATTTCTTGCCTTCTCATCCGATCCTGCACCTTATACTCTTTCTTTTGTTTTTGGCACATTCAGTTGCTGCCTGATTTTTGTCTACTTCGGGTTGGATTTCCATTCCCACTTCACACCAATGTCCCTCTGCTAAACTAAGAAGAAAAGTCACCTTAGACGTCTTCTCCTCATGTTTTAAAACTTTCACTATGTTTGTTTCTGGTGAGGTCAGCAAATCTATACGTGTAATCAGATTCAAGGAGGCCCATATCTCCTTCAGAAAGAGGAAAATATAATCTTGGTATACACTGATTTTTATATATAATTTGATAAGCGATGTGATGATAGGAGGTACTGCCAGACATGCCAGGAGAAGTGGGGCAGTGGACGTGTAGCATATGACAGCACTGCTAGCTGGAATTTTTAAATAATTATATGTCATTTGTATATCAAACTGATTTGTACAGATGCTTGTGCTGAAAATGTATTTGTGAGGTTTGCTTGTGTTAAAATGTATCAGCAGTGTTTAGTGCATGACAGAAAAGAAATGTACATGCATTATTGTCACTGTTTAAATGTATACAGTGTAACACAGCATATACTGGGAGAGAAGAGGTTAATCCATCTGACTTTGAAAAAAAAATATTCTTGAAATTAAATTACTTTTTGGGTTAGGATATAAAGATGTTAGCCCACAGTTTTGAATGGAGCCAGAGATGCAACGTCTGCGCTAAAGAATAGGCTGTAGCTCCTGTAGGAAGAGTAGAAAGCTTTTATTATTTTATGGCTTCCAGATGCTTTAATAACATTTTGTTAAAGGTCTAGTGTGTATTGTAGCACATAGGTGCTAAACTCTGGCAGCTTCTAGTGATGGGGGATAGTGTGGGAAACAGTCAAATGACCAGATGTGTGTGATGTCATTCTGTAAGCCAGAAATAATACTTAGATATTAGTAGGAGATTGCAGTCAGCATTCTGCATTTTGTCTTGGATCTGACAGCAAGGACCATGCAACCACATTATCTTGCCTTGATCTATTCAGTAAGTAGGAAAAGTAATTCTTTAGATTAGTCAGGAAAATATAGCGAGAACAGTTAAGCATTGTTTTTTTTTTTCTATAACTTTGTGACTCTTTCCAACTGTGTTATTTTCAATATTTCATGTGGCTGAAACTCTAGTGTTTACTGTAAATAGATATTTAGTATTTTCATATTTTTTTGTTAATTATTATTAAATAAATTGTGGCTGGTCCTTTTAGAAAAATATTTAAGTTTTGAGAGAATCTGCATATATTTATTTGGTGATAACTCTGGCCACTCCTGACAGCCTTACTGTTTGGTCAACATTACCATTTGTATTAATATTAACTTCACTCAGTATAACTGGATACCCTTTTAAGAGCCTTATAGTAACTGTGAATCTACCTTATAGTCTGGGAAAAGTTGGTAGAGTAGGTAATCTGTGCCAGCCTTTCCCATATGTGTGTGTGTGAAAATTAATTCTCAAAGAGTGTGTGTGTGTGTGTGTGTGTGTGTGTGTGTGTGTGTGTGTGTGTGTGTGTGTGTGTGTGTGTCAGCTACTTGGGCAAGAAATAGAAACACTGATTTCACACAGAGAGTGGTGGAGGTCTTGGTTTGGGCACTCGGCTGAGGACTTAACTCTGAAGCTCTGCCAGAAGGGATCCTTACTGGGGACCTCGGGAGAGAGAGAGAGAAACACAGACCCTGGGTGAATGTGTTTCCAGTGAGCTCTTAAGGGAAATTGTGCTTGATGCAGAGAGGTCTGCTTCTGGAAATACTGTGTGTATCCATTTGTATTCCAAGTGAATGTCCCTTCCAGTGTCAGTGGTAAGTATTCAGGCTCCGTGATTTCTGGTCCAGAGTGGAGATGTCACAATCATGAAGCATTTTTCTTGTTCTGTCCAACTAATCCAATACCTTTTGAGGCCAGTCAGTCTCCCAAAAACTGTAAGTTAGAACAGGAAAAGCAAATTGGTATATAGCTTGGACTTTGTTCCTAGAGCCAGGGCTGTTTTCAGTATTCATTTTAGTCTTCTAAAATGCTCCTTACTGAGTTTCATTTGCATTTGTTCATGTTTTATTGTTTATCATTCATCAATACTCAAATAAATACACATTACCTCCTGCTCGAGTTCATTTATATCACATTCCTGTCCCCGAATGACATTTTCTTGGTGCTGCATCTTTCCTGCTTTAAATGTTGCTTTTGCACATTTTAGCAGGAGCAAATAACATTCTACAGTTGTATCAAAGTTTGATTATAATAGTTATATAAATTGCAATATTTGTATTCTATGTAATATCTGTACTATATATAACATTTGTATATCTGTTTAAACTCTTTGTTATTTTATTTTATTCATTTATTTATTTCTATTGTGACAGAGCTTTTCTCCCCAGGCCTTCACTGAAAATGGGCTTCCTGGGCCCAGTGGACTTTCCCAGTAAACAAATGCCAATCAATAAATAAATAAATAAATACATACATCAAAAGTGAAAGATTTGACCACTTACAGTTGGGCTTTTAGCTCCTCACATGATGAACTATGCAGTTTTAAAACATCCAAAAAAGATGACAAATCTTTATACTTAATTGTTTTCTGGGAGCCAAATTGTAACCATGACCTAATCTATTAAGTAGACAGTTTAAGGTGTTAAGTGCAAGACAAAAGAGCAGTGGTGACAAAAAGTCACCCTGGAATATCCCCTTTGATATTTTCTTCATTTTGACTTTATTTAACAACAGATGATCCTTTGTTCCTTATGATTTTCTTTTGTTACCCTTTTGTTCTATTGTCATGACTGAGTTTTTTTTCTAAATGACTATAAACTGTTGGCAAAAATTCCAGTACATAGTTCATCATCTAAAGACAAGTTATTGATCTGCAGTTTTTTAGGATAGCTTGCAGGTTCAGTCTTTAGGAGGAGTATTGTTTTTACCGTTATTAAACAGGTTGGTATCTGTTCAGTGTCCACATATAAGTAGTTCTTACTCAGGGCTAAATCTTTGTGTAAATATGTTGACACTTTTAGCCAGAAATTAGGTACTACATATGGGCCTGGGGTTTTCCAGTTAGGAGCCTTTCTCAATTGTGTTTCAATTTCTCTAGCATTATTTGATCCCATTTCATGTCTTGTACATTTGAACTTCTTACTCTTTCTTTTACTTCTTCTATCCATTCAGCATCTTTGTTATATTCCATGTGGAATTCGTAGATACATCTCCAAAATATGTCTATTGCTTCTTTTTTTTGGTGGTGTTTCTATTCTTTTTGCTTTGTTTCCCAATTTTCTATAGAACATTTTTGGGTCAACAATGAATTGTTTATTTTGTACTTTTCCTTTATATTTATCTGCATATCTTCTAAGATTTTCTGCCTGTGCTGATATCTTTAGTTTATTATTTGCAATAGTGTACACTAGATCCTGATTTGTTCTGATACTCTGAATTGCTTTTATCATGTCTATATTTATAAGAATTTTTGTTGATCTGTTCCCTTTTCTATACTCTTCTAGCAGTGAAACTTCATGCCTTAACTGCTTTATACTTTTCTTTATTGGTACTTTTCCATTATCAGGGCAACACTTGTTAAGAGCGCTTGGAATGTTACAAAGTGGTCGTAATGATATCACAGCTGATGCTTAAGTGGTTACTTTTCAGCATGCAGCACACTTACTCATTTTAAGAGGGATCACAAGGCATTTGTTATTACATCTGGAAAAATCAGATAATTGTCTCACCATCTTACTTCCTGACAGCTTTGGGTTAAACAGAGAATCGCTTTCTACAATAGACAGAGCACTTGTGGACTTTTGGTTTTTAGCTTCTGAAAAGTGATTACTGCAAGTGGAAGAAGGCAAGATATCCTTCCACAGAAGGTGAGGTTATATAAGGATCCTGAAGGAGATGCATCACTGAGAAATGTCAGTGGACCATGCTGAGCTAAAGGAAATAACAATGTACCTTAACCGAATAACCTTAATAATTTTGATATCTTCAGATTGTTTTGTAGATCTTAATTCCTTTATTATTAGGCATTAACATCTAAGTTATCTGTTATACCTTGACTAGCAACAAGTACTGGACTGAAAATGAAATTTCATTAAATATGATTCTGATCCAAGGGGCGTACTGTGCATTATAACTTTGTTCTCTGCCATATTTGTAATAGTGAGTTTTAGGCAGATAACTGTTTGATTCAGATAAGAAATCATATGCTTTTTACAGTTATGTTGTCTTAACATCATGCAGTGGTGAACTGTTGTGCTTCTGTAATATGTACACATGAGCTGATATTTCTGTAAAAGCAAAGAAATGCTGCAGCATATAAATCTGCGTTTTTTTTTGGTTTTCAAAAATGAGGCATCAGGGCTGACAGCTGTGCGATCTTTGCATTCTCATGCTTCCACATTACAACTGTTGCCCCGATAAAAAAAATACCTCTTTATTTGATACTTCCCCGATGGCATTTGATTTCTTCCCTTCATTTCCCTTATTGCCCTGTATTTTTGTTGTAAGGCTTTATCTGTTAATTTAGCTTCACAGTACTATATCCAATTTACTTCTGTTATATCACATGAATTTCTGTTAATAGCCTTGATTACTTTGTTCATTTCTCTTATCAGACTTCTAACATTTTGGGTCTTATTGAGTTTCTGTAATCTATTTCTTGCATCAGTTTTACTATCCCAGGATTCACTAATCCTCCATGTAAGACAATATTAGTCTTACATGGAAATGCCAGTCTAAGAGTAAGACAGCAGCGCGCCATGCATATTAATAAGGGCGCACCGCCTCAACTCTAAGGCTAACACGGAGCGTGCATGAGTGCAGGGGGCATGTCGGACTGCCGAGCAGTCCAAAAATCCGCGCCCCTGCAAGTCTCTCAATCGGGAAATGTCAACTTACATGAGCGAGTCCACTCAAATATGTACATGCCCAACACTACACTCCCCCACATTCTAAACCCCTGTACAATTATAAAATCTAAAACTTTTATTTATTTTTTTTTATTATTCCCGATATAGCTGCCCGTATTTGTGCGGGTTTGCCCATTGCTTAGCTACAGTTAGAAGTTTAGACATCGAAGAGGATAATAAGAAACGTATATGCAAATTAAACAAAATAGTCATAGCATAGTGGTAGAGCCTTTGCACAAAGAGGAGGCATTCCCAGTTCGAGTCCCACCACTCCCCTTTCTGTTGGAAATCTGTATATAAAAATAATTCCTGACATTTATCATTAATATTTTAGTAAAAAGCATTGAAATGGCCTATGTAGTAGTGAATGAATTTGATATATATATATATATATATATATATATATATATATATATATGAAGGTGAAATGGTTATGCATACTGATGGATGCATAAGTAACGTATCTTAAGCAATGTGAAGCACTGCTAAGCAAAGTTTACAAGTATTAAGCATATTTAAATGTAATTGCTCGTAGCTAAGCACTGCGTTAACTAGCGCAATAGCTTTGCACAGAGTTGCGCATTGTGCAAACTAGCAGAAACAGAACATGTATGCGTGTAGCTATGCACCACACTAACTAGCACAATGTCGGGCAATGTCGGGCAATGTCGAGCAACGACGAGCAATGTAGAGCAATGCCGAGCAACGTAAAGCAACATCAGGCAAAGTTGAGCAAAGTTGGTAAAACACAGCCACACCTCCTAGCCAGTCTGGCCAGTAGTAAAATAAAAAGCAATGACAGGCCTCTAACCCGGGATACTGTGCACCATAATCACAGTAGTGAACCACTAAGCCATGACAGCTTTTCATAAGCATATACTTTCAACATATACATACATATCAATGGAATTTTACCCATTGCTAAGCAGGTGTGCCTTCAGCTGAGTTTTTTCAAAACTGGCCAATCACAAATAAGTGCGGGAAATGATGCATATTTAAGCTCCATAGGCGGGAATGCTTACCATAACTGGTTGTAGCTCCTATCTGTAGGCAGCAATGGCTGGTGCTGGAGAGGGCTCTCGTTTTTGAGTGCAACGTTGGGGCATTGAGGAGTCAAAAGTAATGGTTTGGCTCCTTGTCCATAATCATGAGGATAGACTCCTGCGAGGTCAGTATCATGGCACCCAATACAAAGAGGAAGCCTGGGACCGTCTAGCTCATGAACTCACCAGTGCCACAGGTGTCCCTCGGACTGGTGAGCAGGTCAGACACCACCATGCAGACCTGAAGAGACGCAAGACAGATCAACTGGACCAGTGGATTCAGGAGGCCCGTGGGATGGAAAATGCCCCACTACTGAGTAAGTAGCCATGGAATTAAGTATGTAAGAATTGCTATTCTATTGTATACTATGGATAGGTATGTATCAATATCACTTCATTTACTTCACAGCTGCAGGTGTCCGTGCTGTGAATCAGAAAGCCTATGCAGATAGGCTGCTAAGGCTGCACCACCAGGCAGGTTAGTAATTATTCTGCTTGTACTGTTATGTAAAATAAATGAGAGAGCCTGAAAAAAGTGTTTTAACACAATAAATAAAAGTATAATAATTCTCTAATAATTATTCTGCATGTACTGTTATATAAAATAAATGAGAGAACCTCTAGAAAAGTGTTTTAAGTCTTTAATAAAGGTATAATTCCTGGAGTGTGTCTGTGTCATTTTCTTTGATATGTTGTTGTACTCTTGCATTATAGAAATAGTACTGTTGTATTAAGTGCTGTTAACACACAGTTGGGTAGGCCCATATAAAGTGGATGAAGGGAGTGCCAGTAGCTTTTAAGCATATTTACAGTCCTCAACTGTTGGTTCATGCCCAGCATGTACAGGTTAGCCTGGCACATAAGTAGCTTGGTATTGTGTTCCCCAGAAATGTCATTGTGCTGGCAGAAATGTAGGGAGCTGTTAACATATAACTGATAATTTCACCTAAACATATCTAGATAATTATATGAAAGTAGAGCTGTCAGTGTACCATCTTAGCAGTAGTGTGTATGAACAACTCTCAAAATATGTAGCAGTAACATCTGCATCCCGGACAGTTTGTATGTCAGATACAGCTCATGTATATACAGATCTAGCAAAATGCATTTCACAATTTAAGGACAATTGGGTAGTGTAATAATACATGTAGGGGACATATAACTGCAGTTAATAGGAAAGTAGTGTAAACTAGAAGGATATATAAGTTGTTAATGGAGCTATCATTTTCCACCCTACTGTATGTGCATAAAAAATGCAATTCCACACCTCAATGGGTATGTCTAATCTCAAATCATTTGTTGGGACATATGTCCTATTGGTTTATAAATATCTGCATTTATTTTAATGCATGTGCCCTGTTCAAATACCACAATATTGGTTGCCTGTTGCCATCAATTAAACCTGCATGCTGTTGTAATGTCTACTGTTGTTCTATATATGCATGTGTCATGCTTGCTGTTCAACTGTTGGAACTCTGGTGTGTTGGGTTAATGGGAATACTTCTGCATACTGTTATAACTAATTGGGAATGCTGTTGACTGTTACTAACCCATATTTTCATTAAATCCTCCTAAACATAGAATGTATGGGAAGGCCGGTCCCAGCAGACCCACCTGTCCCACCTCAGCTGGCCATGGCACCTGGCACCGGCAGGTCCGGTGCCCAGCCCGGGACCTCCTCCTCCATTGGCCCTGTGCCACCTTCTGGTGGAAGCACTGCAGGGGATGGGGCTCATCCCCCCGTGCAAGCGTGGGCGGAGGAGGGCCACCTATCACCCTCCGAACAGTCCGGGCTGTGGTGCATAGGGAGATCGAGCGTTCTGTCGCTGATCCTCTATGCCAGCTTGAGGCACAAGTGGCACGACTCACAGGTGAGCCTGCCCCTCCTACCCAGCCCCCAGCACAGCCACCCTCTGGGCTGTGAAGGTGCAGTGGTGACTGCCCATGGGTGGGGATCTCAGTTCCACTGTTGCCATCTGTGGGCTCATGGGCTTGCGATTTCCAAACATCCTTCCCCGTCAATGGTGTTCACCCACCACATGTGTCATATTCCTCCCCTGTATGCATCTTGTTTGTCTTGTCTGTTTACCTCCCCAACATACCTCCCCAAATATACCTACTTCCTCTACCCCACATTCCACTCTCACCTGAAAAAAAAAAAAAAGGCAATCTGCTCCCAAAAAAAATTACGCCGCATACATAGCTGCCCATTTTGCACAAATGTCCGCTGGACACATAAACTGATATTTAATTGGCAGTACAACATACTTTGTTGTCCTCACCCCTCTCACAGGGGTTGAAGGTTTCATATTTCCCTCCAAATTTATGGCATATGCACAGCTGTTGCTGTTAAAGAAATGGGCAGCTATGGACCTTCCCTACACCTGTCCTGCACATCCCGAGCTGTTTTCCCTACTGTCTTTCCCTCTTTGTGCCCCTTTTTCACCACTTTCCTATCTCCCCATTTTCTTTTCTTTCAAAGAAATGAGCGCGGGGGTTAGCAGGAGTAAGCACTATTAAGCAGTAGTTAGCGGGTTTGCGCGAGTGTGCACCTGTGTGCGCTTGTGTGCGCTTAGCTAAGCATCATGCAAACCTGTGCAAACCCGCTTACAACTGCTTAAAAGTGCCTTAGTCACTCTGGATGTCAGGGCCCTTGTTCTGCTCAGCAGCAAAATAAAACACCTCTGTCAGTCTCGAACCCCAGACCTTGTACACACTAGACTGCATGAAGTACCACTAAGCCAAAGTAGACATACAAGAAGTTGGTGCTGAAATAAATATATCATGCATCAGAATGAGGGAATGTAATGGAAAAATAGGAATGCCATAACACAAATCTTGTTCTGTGGATCTTTACCAGCAGTTGTTGTGGAATTGCATTACATGACTGTGATAAGAGAACCAGCCATTCTAGCAGGAAATAATGTTACAGCAGCACTTTACAACCCCCACACAGTATCATAGCAGGACAAACACTGGCATATCTGATTAGGGCAGAGGCCATACTTCCCAACTGTGACTAATTTTCAGGGATGTCCCTGATTTTGAAACATATTTTAGCTGTGTCCCTCTGAATCCCTCAGAAAAGTACTGACGTTAGGCAGAAAGGTGGGGAATTACACTTAATGAATAATGACAATAAGTAAGAGTTAGACACTGCTTGTACTTCAGAAAAGGTGCATTAATGCATATGCTCTGGTTCTCTCAAAGTCTCAACTTAATGTCTCTAATATTTTAAAGGTGTACCTCACTTTTCCCTACATTTCCCTGAGTCTGTTCAAATATGTACCTGAGTGTTTGAGAGGCCTGGCAGAGGCAGAAACACACAGGCATATCAGCTTTTCTGCTGTTACACACTGTGCAAATAGCTTAGAAGGAGTTCCAGAAGTATACCCTTATGTAGGAGTACAACACTGAAATACCAAAGGATGTAGCCATGTACTGGTAGCAACCAACTGTGACAATGCCATTGTTCCAGTGCTGAAAAGACCGGTGTGGTGCACAGACAAAGAATAACAGGCTAACCTCTGGCTACCATCTAGATAGGTTCACAGTTGGAAGCTACACAGACAGATTTCTTGCCTTGATAAACTAACAGGTACACAGCAACTCTTTAAGTCCAGCAAGATAAAATTCACACAATAATACATAATGCTCTCTGTACTTCTGCACCCCTAACTAAATGTACAATATACCTGTGTGTTCAGGATCTACCAAGGATGTAGGTAGGCATACTCAGTAGTGAAATTTGTCCAGTTTTCTTGAGCAGCCTGTGCAAATGTCAACACTAAAAAAGCACAAACTGTTCAGAAGTGAGTAAATTAATATTCACAGTATAGCAGTTCACAAACAGTTCATGTGCCAAAAGAATACATCTCAATAACTACTTTTGTATGGCAGTTAATTGTATAATTAGAAAAGAAAGTATATACTCCCATGTATCTTGTGTTAGCATTTGGAGGGGTGAATACAATTCTACACTAACAAGTGTGTACTGGAAGCAGCAACGTTCAGATCTGAATACAACATTCAAATCATTGGCTACACCCCTGGCTTCAGATATAAGAACTATACCAACCTTCTGACTTAAACAACGATGTCCACAGCAAACAAGCCTGATCCCCATTTTGGAAAGCTGAAAGGGCTATGCCTACCTGAGTTAGCAATTTATAGCATTGGGTTGCTATGACAGTGATTACTGCAATTACCACACAGCAGGCTGCATGCAATTAGCAAATGGTGGCCACCAATTGGTGCAGAGGCCATCACATGCACATCTGCAAATACCTATAAAAGCAGGCTGTAAACTGCTGCCCACAAACTCAATCACTCTATTGCAGAGACTGAGAGAGAGAGAGAGAGAGAGAGAAAGACAGACAGAGAGAGAGAGAGAGAGAGAGAGAGAGAGACAGTGAAAAGCGAAAGGAAAACGGAAAATAAATAATACCAACTCATACAAAGGAAAGGTATGCAACAGATATGTATTTACTGGCATGTAGTAGATGTTTTTGAAGAGTATTCTACATAATGTGAACCATTCATATGTGTCAGCAGTACGTATCTATGCACAGATGTCCTGCTTAACTACTGCCATGGACAATTCAGTGTGTAGCTGTGTGCAGTGGGACATAACTGTGAAATATGTAGCTCAGCATTAAATGTCAAACATCTGATCCATGTTATCTGTGTTCTGTACAGTAGTGTGGACAATGGCTGTTTGGGGGATTAGCGCAAACATTTATATAAACATGGTTGTGACAGAGTAACACATGCATGATAGTCATATTAAAGTTTAGCTTAGCATTGGCAACTGCTGTACCAGGCTAGTATGCTAATCTAGCATTTGTAGCTATATATACCCCCTCTAATGTTACTGTGTGTTCACATGTGACACCTGTTCATGTTGTAGCAAGGCCCAACAGTTCAGCTGTGAGGTCCAGGGACTTACAACAGTGTGGACCTTGTGTGTGTATGGCACACACATACAGAGAGATATATATGTGTCATATATATTAACATCTGTATATGTGCATAGAGCAAGGGACATATTGCAACTGTTTGTGAAAGGTGGACATATATATGTTGGTGAAGGTTGTTATGTGCATATTTG
The DNA here is from genome assembly GCF_019279795.1 of Protopterus annectens. Taxonomy (NCBI): domain Eukaryota; kingdom Metazoa; phylum Chordata; order Ceratodontiformes; family Protopteridae; genus Protopterus; species Protopterus annectens. The sequence goes on from NC_056729.1 coordinate 880,632,022, forward strand.
TATGTAGGTTTTAGTGTGTGACAAGCAAGACAGCATACAGTGCTGGTATATGACATGTGGTGGTTAAACACTGTGTGTGTTTTGTTCAGTTTGCAATGTTGCAGCCAGTGAGGCCTGCTAAAGCTACCTGGGCTGAGAACACTTTCAATGTATTTCTCACAAGACTGTGCGATATTATTATATTACTGTATACCTCACATCCTTTATATAATTGATATTCCCACCATGAAAGGTGGACTGTATATGTGCCTATAAATATATGTATATGTATACCAATGGATGTATATATATATATATATATATATATATATATATATATATATATATGTATATGTATATATATATATATATATATATATATATATATATATATATATATATATATATATATATATATATATATATATATATATATATATATATATATATATATATATATATATATATGTATATATATATATATATATATATATATATATATATATATATATATATATATATATATATATATATATATATATATATATATATATATATATATATATATATATATATATATATATATATATATATATATATATATAATATATATATATATATATATAATGTGTGTGTATGTATATGTATATATATATATATATATATGTATAGAGAGAGAGAGAGTCATATATAGTCATACACACCCACATCTGCTTGTTGCAATAAATTCTATGAAAAGTTGACTGAGTGTGATGGTCAATGTGTTGGTGAATTTGTCAAAGATGTGTATTTGTGGGATAGCTTAGTGGGAAACTGTTTCTGTCATGGTATTATGTGTCCTTGCTTTGATCCCAGCAAAAGCTGTGTATGCTGTTGCTAGGCAGATAAAGCACTATGGCATACAGTCTGATGTAGTCCCTTGGTGTTAACTGGGGTGTGTCATTGAAGGCTAAAGCACTACATGTATGCTTATTGATTGGTACTGATGTTGAATCCAAATCCTGTATGAACTGTAGTACTACTTGAAGCTGTATGCCTAAACAGCAAAGTATGGTGTATGTCCACATTGCTTGGAACCACTGTTTTGTGTGGTCACTGTAGTCCTCACAGATTACATTCCTCAGGCTTAAGGTTTTGTAAGTACTGACACACAGTACTGTATGGTACACACATAAAGCTTATCTGGGTTGCCATACCTTTGTGTCTTGTAATTATGTCTGATGTGTGTGTGGTATGCCTGTAACATGTCCTCTGTCATATGTGTGTTACAAGATATAACTGCGTATCTAGCAACAGTTATAGTTTACTACAGCAGTATGCCACCTATATTCACAATTGTGCACATATATTGGCCACGGGTTTGCCATCAACAAGTTGTGTGGTATAATGGTAATACTGTAACTGGACTTTACAAACATTGCGATGGATGACATATTTCTTTATGCATTCGCTTGATCTATACCTTCTGTGGCTAGGTGGTGCATTGTGTCGCATACGTGTGCCATGTACTGTTGTATAGTCTTATATAGTGATTTTATTTTGTTGCTGTGCAGAGCATGGTTTATTATATAGAGTGTGCCAGGCACTTTCAAGCAGTTGTGGGGTGAGCACTGATAAGTGGTATTGAAAGTGTTTAATCTCAGTCAGCTAATAGGTTGCTATATATGGCAGTTCAGTGATATCAGTACTGTATAATGTTAAGTGTGCCATATGACTTGCTAAGACATATTTTTTTCTTTGTCTTCCAGGGATCATGGCCCACCATGGTAATCCTAGCTACAGTAGTGCTGAGGATAACATTATTACCAGCTGTCTAATTCAGCACTACAGCCTACTATTCTCGAGAACCAGCCAAGACCAGCATGAGCGTACTGCACTGTGGCAAGATGTTGTCCGGAGGGTAAATGACATAGGCATGCATAACCGGACATATGAGCAGGTACACCATCACTGCAGTGATTTACTTAGACATGTCCGACACCATGCTTCTGATGTCTGCAGACAACAGCTTGCAAAAGGTGGTGGGGTTAACATCCACCCCCCCCCCCGCCCTCACCAGAGTGGAGGAGCTGCTCCTGAGCCTGGTGGCACCTGCCCAACAACAACAGCAGCAGACATTTACCTTGATGGAGGTTGGAGCCACCCAGCAAGAACACATGGAGCGTGCAGGTAACATGGTATATCTGTAGACTACTGTTACCTCTATTGGTAGATCATGCATATGTGAGATGTGTACTGTGTAGTTAGAATATGTGGAGCCTGTTGTTGTGCAATACTGATCATTTGGAACATAATCTGTAGGCATGTGAATGTAAACTGTTGTACTACTGTAAGATTGCAAACCCACAGTAGCAATGCCACAGTTGTCACCACTGTCAAACTGTCTCATATCCATGTAGGTCCCTCTGGTGTGACAGCAAGGCAATGGACACATGCTGGTGAGTGTGTTCTACATTTATTATTGCAAATAAAAAGTGCATATCATAGTTAAGGTGTAGGCCATGTACACATGTAACACACCTATGCATAATGCATGCTGTGCATGTTTGCTGTGAAACTACGCACATCTCAGTAATGTGATTAGCTGCCTCAAACACGTGCAATACACAGACCATCTCAAACAAATGTGGCTACACTGTAGTGACCATTGGATAGGCAGAATCGATATGCATGCACACAACATACATAACTATGTCATACACAGAACATGTTAACATGCTACACATGAAGTATTCACAAACCCTCTGTAGAGACACACTCCAGTATCCCAAATGTCATCCACACAGCACACATAATATACCTGAGGGGTAGAGGCCTATCATGGGGCTGTGAAACACTCTGCAACACACAACACATTCATGTTAGGCAATGCTCCTTATTGGCCTCCTTACAAACCCATGTAACAACTGGCTGTGAAATGGTGAATGTAGCCATGGTAGTGCAGTTCTGGTACAGCATGATAGATGCTGGTTTGGGACACATTTGTAGCCTTGAGTGACCACATGATGCTTCATGATGATGGCTTATGGTACTACACCCCAACCAGTTATTGTAACCACAGTACTACACATAGCTTTCATTGCTATACACCTCAATGTTGTGTGTGTGCAAAGATATGCACCTATAAACAATATGCATACCAATCACCATTTGCACAACTGACATATATATGTCTTGTAATGCTATTGAGTGGCTAGGTCATATGACACACATTGGGTATGTGTGATGTTTAAATATGCAGTTGTGTTTTAGCATGCCATGTCATGGATGACACTGGCATGTCCACAATATGATCTAGACTCACCATAACTACTGTACATTGGCTATGTGGACCAATGGTATTCCATCAGTTATACATGCACCACTGTTCTTGTGTGTATACACATCATGCATGAGCTAAAACTGTGTCCACAATTATTTGCTAAAGACACAGAGGCTCTAATCAGAATTGGATATCTATGTGACACACAGATACACATCCAGCCATGGTATGTATACCTCTGAGTGATGGTGCACAGTACATTAAAGAGATTTTAATGTTTGCACAGTAATGTTGTGTCCATGTATACATTGCGTTCCAGGGAGAGGCCAATCACAGAACAAGAAAACACATGCATCAAAGCCAAGTATACTGTTAGTAACAAGGACTGTCTACACTCGCACTGCATGCTGTTGAGCAACACATGTCCTGCATGCTGACATGTGTGATATGACTGTTTGGCTTGTAATACTGTACCCCACCATCAACTGCTATTGAGTATGTTCTGAGATTGCTGGTGGTGTGTGTGTGTGTGTGTGTGTGTGTGTGTGTGTGTGTGTGTGTGTGTGTGTGTGTGTGTGTGTGTGTCTGCTTTAGTGAGGAGTGTATTTGCGTGCATGTGTGCATGTGTTCATGTGTGCATGTGTTCATGTGTTCATGTGTTCATGTGTGCATGTGTTCATGTGTTCTGACATCATGTACAGGTCTTAAAGTGTGTTTCCTGTTTTACTCTCACAGGTGCTGAGATTGGGCTGGTTCAGTGCAGCAGGAAACCTGACGTCACTGACACAAATAGTGATAATGAGGATAGGTGGGTTGAGGCACAGGCATATTTGTCAGGGTCTGTTGTTGGGCCACCAATTGACAGTACACAAGTCTCCACCCCATCCATGCACACAGTCATACTGCCTGTACATCCATCATCACCAATGCCCTTAGCAGAGGGACAGTGTACAGTCGGCAATGGCCAGGACAGTGTGGTATCTATGGCACATGCATCAGGACACAGCAGCCATAGCCAGATGTCTGGAATGGTACCACATAGGCAGATGTCCAGGGGTTCTCGTCAGAGCACTGCTGGTCATCATGCCCCTGGCAGACGTGCCACAACTCTTACAACCACACGCATGCTCCAGGCTGTCATGGAGGCCCAGGCACGTATGGAGCAGTACACCAGACAGGTACTAAGGGCACAGAGGGCTCATAACACCTCTTTAAATGACTGTATCCCTGACCTAGCAGGAGCCGTCCGTAATTACACTGAGGTCATTGATAGATGTTGGGGTGAGACATTAGATGTCCTCCACAATGTCATGTCCATGTGTCAGGACAGTGCGGGACAGTTGAGACGTCGACATGGATGTATGCCAGCAACATCATCAGCTGGCAGTTGCCGTGGATGTCCATCAAGTCATAGCCGCTCCCGTAGTGCCAGTACCAGCCCCAGCAATGTTGGGGGTGGGCTGTCCATAGACAGTCCTAGAAGACCATGTGCACGTGGTTCTGGCCAGTCCCAGCAAGGACCTGGATCCAGTGTACATATGTCAACCTCTGAGTATAGTACCCATTCTGGATTAGTACCTGATACTGTCTGTAGCACCCCTGCCAGGCACAGGTCCCGTATCCATGGCCAGAGATGGTGATCTGTAAAGCCTGCCAGGTACAGTCTGTAGCTGTCCCACAAATCCCTGTATATGACAGCCACATGGTGGAACTGTGTGCATGCAGACACACACAGATAAACCAGACACCTAGAGCAAACACATACCCACACACATTACATCCACATTGGCCCATAACAGTACTCTTGGCCCTCACACACACACTCACACACACATGTCGATTGTATGGCTCAATGTAGGCCTCTGGCAAACCAACAACACACCCTGTGCATATGATGAAACCTATGCCACCTCCTGTCATCTGTAACATTGATGCAGGAACAGGCTAACATGGTGCTGATGCACAGGGTGACTTTATAACAGAATAGCAATGTTAGCATGTTGTCAGCAGTAAAGTGTAATGATATCCTTGAAGGTGTAGCTGAGCAGGCATGATGCATTAAAGCTATAATTATCAATGTAGTATTGTTTATACCAGTGTTTATTCCAATTGTGTATTGTCTGCCCATGCGCCACTTGGCTGATGTGTGTAGCTTTGTCAGCATGTGTTAGAGAGTGGACAGTAAGTGAGGGATGTGTGCAGCACAAATTTGCAGGTGTACATTTGTGAACATGGTTGAGGTGCACTGTCTGCATGTACGTGCATATTGGACACATGGGCAGGGTGACATGCCCTGTATTAGACAGTGTTAACACTCCATAGTTTCTATTGGTGGCCAGTATGCATTGTACTACACATATTTTGGAACTTGAGTACACGTGTGTGTATGACACGGTTTGACACTGTGCTGTGGGTGATACTGTTACTATTTGTCATTGGTTTGCATTCTGGTAGTATACATAACCTCAACATCCTGACCATAAACAATTGCTAGATGATGTCTTGACAACTGACACACAGATGTAGGACACACAGTAACATTTGCAGCCTTCAAGTGCTATTCTATGCCAGTAACCAGTGGTATTCACCTGCACTCAGTCCTGGGACCACTCTTGTTTGGCATGTAGCTTTCTTAGGTGCAAGCAAACACAGTAGGGATATATCTGGCCACATTTGGCAGTGCATACTCTGGGCTATAATGCATTCTCCAGATGACACACACATCCTCCAAAAGGGTATCATACAGACAGATACCTGGTGTCAAACCCATGCTGTAAAGCTATAAGCCAAATAAAGCATAGTCATCCATTTTTACAAAACATAGTATTCCCAGAGTACCACATAGGTAGTAGCCCCCAAAATGTTGAACAGGTACCGATGTATACATAGAGCCATGTGTTATGTCATCTCTCCTTTGATAATTACATTTCCAAAGGATTTTGGAAATCCCTCTGTGGATCACATAAGCAACAAGGGGTCTGCATGCATATCCACAAAGGTTGTTGCACACCTATAATAAATAGCCATCTTTGACAGACTTTGCTGCTTTTGAACAGGTTTCAAATATACCTCAGGCATAAACCCTCACTCACACTATTCAATATAAACCGTAATGAGTGTATGTGAAACGGATGATGTAGGCCAGGGATCACTGCAGTGGCTAGGCTTGTCACAAGCATACAGATGTGACCTAAGGTCTGGAAAGCGGCAGCACACTCTGGCAAAGATAACAGATGTGTTCATGGAGAAATCAGGGTTCCCACCTATGAAATAATTGAGGTCACATGCATGTATATGTATTTGCCACACAGCTACCTAACATGTGTAATGCACATACTGTTTTCATTGTGATATGTCATACAGTAGCAAAAGCAAAACCCACAGCGTCACACACACAGTCACCAAGTGCAGGATTCAAACCCCTATCTAACTACTTTATAATATTACAACAGTACACATTTACACAATGCGCTATACACATTACTAGGAGTACTCTTTTCCACAGGTATATTTGTATGATGGTGACATCATCAGACTTGACAAAGATGAGTATACCACCTTTAAGGTGTTTCAGTAGTCTCCAAAAAGACTGCTCTGCTCCAAAGAGACACACACACACACAGTCGGCAAGTGCAGGATTCAAACCCCTATTTAACTACTTTATGATGTTACAGCAGTATGCATTTACACTACGTGCTATACACATTAATGGGTGCTTTTCTTTCCACAGGTATATTTGTAGGATGGTGACATCATCAGACTTGACAAAGATGAGTATACCACTTTTAAGGTGTTTCAGTAGTCTTCAAAAAGGTTGCTCCTCTCCAAGGAGACACACACACTACCATATAGTTGGCACGTGCAAGATTCAAACCCCTACCTAACTACTTTATGATACTAGAGAAGTACACATTAACACAACCCACTATACACATCATTGGGAGCTTTCCTTTCCACGTGTATATTTGTAGGATGGTGGCATCATCAGACTTGACAAAGATAAGTATACCACTTTTATGGTGTTTTAGTAGTCTCCAAAAAGGTTGCTCCTCTCCAAGGAAACACACACACACACTCTTATACAGTTGTCAAATGCAGGATTCAAACTCCTACCAAACTACTGTATGATACTACAGCAGTATACATTTATATGACACGCTATACACATTACTGAAAGTTCTTCTTTCCACAGGTATATTTGTAGGATGGTGACATCATCAGACTAGACAAAATGGGTTGCATTAGGTGACATTAGGTGGGCTACATAGAAGGAATTTCTAAACACTTTGGCAATGTGATCATCTAAGGAGAGTTTACTATCTACCTGGTTCCCCAGGTCCATAATTACATTCTCCGTACATACTGGATTACCACCTATGTGGTAATTTGTGTGCACTTTGTTTTATCCAATGGGGATGACTATGCATTTTTTGGCATTCTGCTTGAGGGCATTGTTTTGTCACCAGGTATCTGTCTCTGTAAGGCCCTTCTGGAGGATGTCTGTGTCAGCTGTAGAGTTGATTATGGACCACAGTTAGCAGTCATCTGCAAACTTGTTCAGCCATACTCCTCCCGTGCTTGCCTGTACCTCTGAGCAGTATCTACTGAATAGGTGGGGTCCCAGGGCCAAGAACTGTAGGATGCCATTTGTGACTGGTTTAGAGTTGGACATGGCACCCACAACTCTGAACATGTGTGTTTGATCTGTGAGCCATGTGGCCACCCATCCTGTGACATAGGTGTTAATGTTCAAGCTGGTAAGCTTGTCCATGATGCCAGAGTGGGGAATGGTGTCAAAGGCCATAGTGAGGTCCAGGTGGGCTGTGTGGACTACTTTCACCTCCATCTCTGTCCTTGGTAACTGTTTCAAAGAAGTCAACTAGGTTTAGGAGGCAGGATCTGCCTTTAACAAAGCCAAGTTGGGTAGAGTCCAGTGTCTGGAGGTTCCCAATGTCTCTGTTTATGGGTTCCATTATAATTTGCTCCATAGCTTTGCAGTCCAGGCTGAGTAGGCCTATAGGGCAATAGTTTCCAGGTTCTGTTGTGGCACCACCTTTGTGGAGCTGGATGACTGTTGCTGTATGCCATTCTTTGGGTACATAGCCTGTGGTAAGGTTGAGTCTGGACAGTGAATGTAGGTGAGGTTGTAGTTCCTTTTGGGGCTGGTGTAAGACGCAGCCTGGGACACCATCCAGTCCCATTGATGCTGTGTTCTTAGCTTTGGAGAGGGCTGTTTTTACCTGCATGTCCATGAAGTCTGTGGCTCTGCATTCTTCTGGGATAGACACAGGCCCTTTTGAGGGTGAAGGGGAGGTTGTTTGCACTGAAGTTGTCCACCAGGATGTGGGCAATGTCAGTTGGTTCAGTGGATTTTTTGCCATTTTGCAGTAGCTGACAGCATATTTGAGAGTTGCCACCTAAATGTTTGGTATAGTTAATGAAGGCTTTGTGGTTGTTATTCTTACATTCCTTGGAAATTTGTCTTTAGAAACTGGCCTTGGATTATTTTATGAGCGATCATTGTTTCTTCCTAATAATGATCAGTGATGCCGTTCCTTTTGTGAAGTTTGCTCTATCATGTGTTAGTTTCCTCCTTCTGTTGTATAGCTTATTTGTGGGCAACGACCACCAGATTGGTTTCTTATTTTTGGAGGAGTGCGTCTTGGTTTTATTTGGGATGTCTCGATCCATGCATCCCTGTAGATGCTCATAGAATGCACTTGTAAATGATTCTGCAGATTGTATGACATTATCCTATAGCAAGGGGGCTTTGGAACTTTCCACTTTGGTCTTGAGAAGTGTGCAGTTTGCTTTTGAAAATTTCTTCACAGTGGTTTCCTTTTCTGGGGGGGGTGTGATGTTGATGTCCAATGTGATTACTTTATGATCTGATATTACCAGAGAGGGGTTTATCTCTGTTGTGGAACACTGGTACCCTATGTTGGTGATGATCAGGTCCAGTATGTTGTCACCTCTAGTGGGCGTAGTGATCAGCTGTTCCAGGGCATTTGAGTTTTTAAACTCTAGGAAGCATTGGGCAAAGGACGTTGTACACGCGTAATTCTCACAGTCAGTGTTTGGGTAGTTGTAATCTCCTCATATAATGGTGTTTGGTAGGACCTTTATATTTTCCACTGTTCTCAGGAATACTGAGTGAGGTTCCTGAGACAAGGTAGGTTATCTGTAGCAAGCTACAATCTGATAAGCAGCTTTGCCCAATGTTAGTTGCACTTGCATGGTCTCCAAGGCCTCATGCTGTGCCACTAACCTGAAGGTGTGGGTATCAATAAGGTAAATGGATACACCCCTTCCTTTTGTATTTCACCCTGGGTTTTGGGGCCAAAGATCAGAGGGATTGTGAGTGTTTTACGTGGAGCATGTCCAACAGCTCTGTGTTTGACATAGCTTTGTATGTTAGGCAGAGATCACCTCTGAGTAGGCGATATGCGAGAGAGTACAGCTGGAGCATATTGAGACGGTCTGTGTATGGCATGTATTTCAGGCTGCTAATGCTCTTTGTGAGGTATTTCTGCAGGCTTTCCAGTTGTTGTAGATGTCTTGTGAGGTACATAGCAAAAGGAGCGTTGTACTCTATTATGGATCTAGTGAGTGATGAGTAGAGGGGAACAATGTCCTCTTCTATTCTGCATGAGACACCTTCTGTGATGAGGTGTGCCACATAGAAGGATTTCCTGACTATTGTGAGGATGTGATTATCACAGGTGTGTCCACTGTCCAGCTGTGACCCAAGGTCTCTTATCACACTTTCGGTGTTAAGTATACTACCGCCTATGTTGTAGTCTTTGGCTACAGAGTTTTTACCAAAGGGGATGACAATGCACTTTTTGGCATTGAGATTGAGGCCATGGCTTTGACACCAGGCATCTGTCTCAGTGAGGCCCTTTTGTAGGATGTCCACATCTTTAGTAGTTTCAATTATGGCTCCAAGTTTGCAGTCATCTGGAAACTTCATTAGCCACAGACCTTCCATGTTAAAGTTTACTTCAGGGAAGTAGATACCAAACAGGACAGGACCCAGGACAGAACCCTGTGGTACTGCACTTTTCACTGGTCCAAAGTCGTACTTGAGTCTGCTACTTAGACAGTGTGTGTTCTGTCAGTGAGCCAGTTGGCAACCCATCTTGTGACATAGCAATTTATACCTAGTTTAGTGGGTTTATCTATAATTCCAGAGTAGGGAATGGTGTTGAAAGCCGTGGCAAGATCTACATAGGCTGTGTGAACCACCTTACCCTTGTCTATGGTTCTAGTGACTGCTTCAATGATGTCTATCAGGTTTAGGAGACATGATCTGCATTTTACAAACCCAACATGGTTGTGGTCCAGAGTTTGGAGATTACCAATGTCTTTGTTTATAAGTTATATGATTATACATTCCATGGCCTTGCAGAGCAGGCTCATCAGGCTAATGGGGTGCAAGTTCCTGGGGTCTGTGGTGTCTCCAGTCTTGTGTAGTGGGATAACCGTCACTGTGTGCCATTCAGCAGGCACAAAGCCTGAGGTGAGGCTATGACTAAACATGGTACATCGGTGTGGTACCTGTTTGTTCTGTAGTTTGTGCAGAACACAGCCTGGGAAGTTATCTGGTCCCATGGACGCTGTGTTCCTGGCTTTGGAGAGTGTTTTTTACCTGTGCAGCCATGATGACAGCAACTTTGCAGTCTTCCATTATAGAGATGTGCTCTTTCATGGGTGAGAGGGGGGTAAAGTTAGCACTGATCTTATTTGCCAGGATGTTGGCAATATCAGTTGGGTCTGTATATTTAGTGCCATTGTGCTGTAACTCAGAGCAGATCTGAGTGTTGCCATTGAGATTCTTGACATAGCTATAGAATGCTTTGTGGTTGTCTTTAGAATCAGTGTCAATTTTGTTTTCGTAACTAGCTTTGGAGGATTTTATCAGAGATCACAGTTTCTTACTGATGCTGACCATGGAGCTCCTCCATTCATGTGATTTTACCCTCTTTTGCAACAGTTTCTTCCTTCTGTTGTGCAGTTTGCTTATGGCAGGGGAGCACCAGACTGGCTTCCTTTTCTTGGAGGATAGCTTCTTGGTTCTGTTTGGGTTAGCACGATGCATGCAGTCATGTAAGTGCTTATAAAGTGCAATTGGGAAGGATTCAGTAGTTGGAACTGTATTGTCCATCTGCATGGGTGCCCTGCAGTTCAGCACTTCTGTTTTAAGAAGGATGAAGTTGGCTTTGGTGACATTTTTTAACATGGTTTCCTTAATGGGGGTGTGGGTCCAGAATGTGGATATGTAGGGTAATTAGCTTATGGTCAGATGGGACCAATGAGGCGCTGACTTCAGGTGTAGAACACCGGTCACACAGGACAAACCAAACCCCATAACCAACACAAATAACCACAAAGTGAGCTAAATACTACTCATTGCCAGAAGTCTCAGCCTCCAGATGCACACACTCGAGACACTTCTCATTATGGAGAATATTGACATCTGTGCAGTAACAGAAACCTAGTTCAAGGCTCCAGACAGCACACCAGCACTACCAGGATACTACTCATTCCATACCTTCCAGCATCAGAACCTGAATCATAGCACATAGGGTGAGGATGGATCCATATTCATCAAGGATACCTACACCTCTCTCTACATGCTTTCTACAGGATATGTACCCATAGAATGTTGCACAGCAATGTTCTTCACACTCCACAGGGGTGGGGCCGCAAAAACCCCTTGGCATTCATGCTCTATGAGCCTGACGAGTGTGTTCTGCAAGGCAATGGAGCCAATCATAATGGAAGTCAACAATACAGAGATTGGGAACCTTCACACAGTTGAGCACACCCAGTTTGGCTTTGTCAAATGCAGACCACGCCTCCTGAACTGGGAGGATTTCTTTGACAGTTACCCAGGCTACAGATGATTGAAATGAGCTCAACACAGGCTACCTATACCTCGCTAAGGCTTTTGACACCATTCCCCAGTCAGGTATCATAGATGAACTCACCAACCTGGCCATGAATCCATACATCACAAGATGGATTGCAAACTGGCTCAAAGATAGATCCCACACATTAAGAGTTTCTGGCTACATGTCAGACTCTACACCGGTAACGACTGGTGTCCCCCAGGGTTCAGTCCTGGGGTCCCTCCTGTTTGGTATAGACTTCTCAAATGTACATGCCAACACAGGAGGGTTGTGGTTGACTAAGTTTGCTGGGAACTGTAAAGTGTTTGCCATAACAGATTCTCTGGAAGACAGACATATTCTCCAGAAGGGACTCTATGAGACATGTGTGGTGTCAGAATCATGGCCTCAAGCTCACTGTGGAGGAATGCATAGTGATCCTCTTTGTTGAAAACAAAATACCCACAAACTACCACATAAGTGTTACCCCCTTAAAAATGACAAGGTGATAAGGGATCTGGGGACACAAGTAGATAGTCATCACTCCTTTGACAACCATGTTGCCAAAGTGATTGGGAGATCCTATGTGGCCCACCTAATCAACAAAGGGTTTGCATCAGGATCCAAAGAGGTAGTGTTGGCACTCTACTCTTACATCATCAGACCCATCATTGAGTACAGTGCACCATTTTGGATGTACTCGACTTAGCATATCCAGCAGCTGTAGAGACCACATAGGTACCTCACCAAGAGGATTACTGGCCTCAAACAGTTGTGTTATGCAACACAACTGGTAAAACTAAATCTGTTCTTCGTTGCGTACCACCTACTCAGAGGCACACTCTGCCTAACATACAGAGCCATGTCCAACATATAACTGTTGGAGATGCTCCATCTACAGATAACAACATTGAGTCACACTACACATTCCAGGGATATGAACCTCATCACAGCGATGAATACAACATGCTGGTGGGATAGAGTACCATCCCAGACACTTGCCTTACTGTGGAACAGAGTCCCAATGTACATCAGACAGAACCCCTCGCTGACACTCTTCAATTGGAACCTTGATGAGTGGATGGGAAACAGACAATTCATGCCAGGCATCACATCAGCAGGCCCACTAGAAAGGGGCTTAGGGTACTAACTATTAGAACTAGGTTTTGGGAGACTACCCAATGTGGTGAAAGCTGCAAAACTTGCATAGGCTGATATATGCCTTCATGGAGATAGTCTACTACATATCTATGAACCTATGTGACAGGTACATGTCTACAGATAGTAGATGTGTACTTCATTGTACAGTCATGTTGAACAGCAGACACATGGACCACATACAATGTATTACTTACAGATACTGGTGACTGTTATGTACAGTGGGAGAGATGTGCACCTCATGTCTTTCGTGCCATTGGGATATGTGCTGGGTGGGACAGTCCTGGATGGCTCCCTGTCATGGTCACCCTCTTACACATATCTCTGCCCATCCATCTTTGGCTTATTATACTGTGTTCCCCCTACATATATATATATATATATATATATGTATATATATATATATATATATATATATATATATATATATATATATATATATAGATATAGATATATATATATATATATATATATATATATATATATATATATATATATATAGGTACATAGGTAGGTAATAGGCTATCTGCCTGAAGGCATATATTAGTATGGCCAGAGTGTGCAGCTATCACCATCCCATGAAGTTAGTTCCCTAGGCCTCTGTGTAATAGAACTGATGAAGTGATCCATGGTGTGACAGTTCAGTTTCACATACACTCATCAAGGCTCCTCTGGAAGAGTGTCAGTGAGGGACTCGGCTTAATGTCGGTTGGGAGCCTGTTCCAAAGCAAGGGAAGTCTATGAGTTAGTAATGTATCCCTCCAACATGTTCTATTTAATGTTGTGATGATGATATCCCTAGAGCATGTGGTACAGTGAGCTTGGGTTTACTTCAGATAGCACATGTACATCAGTTCTGCATTGGACATGGACCTGTCTGTTGGGCAGAGATCTCCTGAGTAGACAGCATGCAACAGAGTACAGATTGAGTTAAATTCTGTCTTGTTGCATGGGGCAACTGTCTGAGTCCAGTAATCCTCTTGTTGAGGTACTTCAGTGGTCTTTCCAGCTGCTGAAGGTGCCTAGTCAGATTCATCGCAAGTCTGTTGTGATACTCTCTGACAGGTCTGATGACTGATGAGTAGAGGGAACCTCCTTTGACCTACATGCAAAGACCTTGGCAGTTTGTGGGAACACATAGCATGATTTTCTAACCACTTTGTGAATGTGTTTCTGGAAGTAGAGATGACTATCCAAATGTGTCCATAGATCCCTTATTATCACCTCCATATTTAGGATGTTGGCACCTATGTGGTATTTGTATGACTGCAGCTCGAGCCCATAATTTTGACACCACATCTGTCTGACTGAGACCCTTTTTAAGGGTGTCTCTGTTGTCCCAAACATCGATTATGACAACCTTTTTGCAGTCATCCACAAACTTTGCTAAACATAGCCCTCGTGTGCTTGACTGTATTTCTGAAAAGTATACACCAGACAGGAGGGGTCCCAGGACTGAGCCATGGGGGACAGCAGTTGTTACCAGCTTGAACAGGAGACCACAATTCTTACCTTGTGGGATATATCTGTGCCCCAGTTGGCAATCCATCAGATGACATACATATTTATGCACAGGTTGTTGATTTTATGGATACGACATGTGTCTGGGATGTTGGAAAAGGGCTTTTCAAGGTCTATGTGGGACATGTGTAGCTCATTCCATTGATGTATGTCCTGGGTGACTGCCTTGAAAACAATCTAGCAGGTTTGGGAACCATGATCTGCCCCTGTCCAAATCAAAATGGGTAGGGTTGGGTGTTTGTAGACTCTCAATAGCTCTGTTTGAGTTCCATCATGATGGACTCCATGGCCTTGCACATCAGGCTTAATAGGCTTATAAGACAATAGTTCCCATGGTCTGTTGTGCACCAACACTTGTGGAGTGTGCCAAACGTTGCTGTAACCCATTCAACAGTTTCATATCCTGTACAGAGGGTGAGTCTCAACAGACTGTTCAGGTGCAGGGTCGGTCTGTTTTGGAGTTCACATATGACACAGCTAGGGAAACCATGTCATCCCATAGACGCTGTGTTTTTAGGTTTGGGAAGAGCTGTTTAACCATTGTATATGTGATTTCTGGGTTTTCACAATCTCCAGGTATGATAATGGGCCCTTTTGTCAGTGAGAGGGGGTAAATATGTATGAACCTGTCTGACAAGATGTTGGCAATGTCAGTCATGTACATGTATTCATTTACAGTTTGCACTGACTCAGAACATATATATGAGTTTACATTGATATTTATGACATAGCGAAAGAAAGCTTCATGGTTCTCTGTGGATTCTTTGACAATATTTTTGCCAGAACATGGCTTGGATAATGTTAGGAGTGCTCATTGTTTATTGATGATACTGATCGGAGATTTATTGATCTTCTTTGAATTTTCACTTTCTTTGAACAACTTAAAGTACTTGTAGTACATAGTTTGATTATGACAGGAGTCCAATATATTATATGGGTCTGTTTTCATATAACTGTGTGCGCAAGGCAGGATTGGTGAATAGTGACAAGTTTCTGGGGTAAGAACTGCAACTGCCAGATATATGTGGCCCACTGCTGTACTCAGACATGGCCTAAGTGTGTGTGAGCATGCCCAGTATGACCTTTCAGTATGTTGTTGACTGACATTTGCTTTGTTTATTTGTGTGTGAGCATGCCCAGTATGACCTTTCAGTATGTTGCTGACTGAAATTTGCTACATTTGTTGAAGTGTGTGAGCACGCCCAGTATGACCTTTCAGTATGTTGCTGACTGAAATTTGCTAAATTTGTTTGTGTGTGAGCATGCCCAGTATGGACATAAATACTATATGTGTGTGAAAAATCAAGTTGTTTTTTACTTCAGGGCTCACCTTTGTGATGTACATTGCCAGGAAGCACGCTGTGCCTGCAGGGCTTCCATAAGTAACTTTGCATAGACTTATCAACATTTCTACATACAGGGGGAACAGCTATTATTTGTACATTTCTACCCGGGGGGGCACACCTGATTGTTACTGTGGGTGTACATAGGATGAGGGGTTCACCTGACACTTATACACATTTGCTAGGCCTGCACTGCTATGTCAGGTACTCCATTTCAGTCTTTACTGCTGCCTATCGTACTGGCTTGAGGCATACTATTGTACTACAGATCTTAGCTTCCAATTTCACATATATTAGTTTGTGACTTCATAGCCTACCCAACCCACATCACACTGCCTGGCCTGCTGTTATCTGTCTGCATAGGCCTGGGGGGAAGTTACTCATATGCCTCTTACGAGGGCATGATACAGTATTTGTTTGTGTTTGCATTAGTCTACAATTGTCCTGCTGTGTCTGTGCCAGTGAAATGCTGTCATGGCTTAGTGGTTCAGTACTGTGACTATAGTGCACAGTATCCGGAGTTCGAGCCCTATCACTGCTTTTTATTTTCCTGCTGGGCAGACCAGACTGCTTAAGGAACAGTAAAGCAGGTGTGAGTGTGTTTACCTGACTTTGCTTAACATTACCCAACCTTGCCCGACTTTGCCCAACATTGCCCAACATTGCTCAACGTTGCCCGACATTGCGCTAGTTAGCTCGGTGAGCAGCTCCGCGCAATTGTGTTTAAATATGTTAAATAGTGGTAAAATGTGCTTAGCACTGCTTTATATTGCTTAAAATAGAGCAATCATGACTCAGGTGGTGCTGCAGGCCTGCCTATGCTGGATGCACATAGTACACACTCTATACATCCCTTTTATTGTATGTGCGAGTCAGAGAGAGGTGTCATTTCCAGGGTTCCTACTGAGTCAGTGTATGTGCTATGTGTTGCCTCTTTGCCAAGGCCAAGGCATACTGGGCATGCCTCCTTCTGCCTACTGGAGCAGGCTCAGGTTGTTCCTCCTCCGAGTCATGCTGTGCCTGTGCAGGCCTTGGCAATGGTGGGGGGCTATTTGGCCCTGCCCCATGCTGTTCCTGCTGCAGCTGTTTTTGCAGGATCATATTGTGTAGCATGGCACATACCATGACAATTTGGGTACATGTAGTTGGTGAGTACTGCAAGGCTCCACCAGATGTGTCCAGGCACCAGAACCATGACTTGAGCATCCCAAACACACACTCAATAATGTTTCTTGTTTGTGCGTGTGCATCATTATGGAGTTCTTGTTTGGGTGTGTGTGCATTTCTGATGGGTGTCATCAGCCACGGCTTCAGTGCATATCCAGCATCCTCCATTAGGTGACTGTCAGGGATGTCCCCATTGGCAAATCTCTGGTACAGCTGCGTCAGATGCCAGATGTGGGAATCATGATAGCTTCCAGGGCAACCAGCACACACATTCATTATAATGCCCTGGGCATCGCACACGACCTGGCAGTTGATGGAGGGGAAGCCCTTGCGGTTGATGTAGACCCTACCCTGCTCAATGGGTGGTGCTTTAATGTGTATGTGCATGCAGTCTATTGCACCCACTACCTCAGGGTATTCTGCTATTTGGTGGAAAAGACGCATATTGCTGGCCAATGCCTCACAGGAATTGGGGAAATGTACGTGCTCAGCGACATGTGCTGACATGGCATCCAGGAACTGGTGCAGTACCCTGGGTGCTGATGCCTGTGAAACCCCCATCATATCACCAGTTCATCTCTGGAAGGTACCTGTAGCTAGTATTCGTAGGCCAACACATACCTTGGTATCCACTGGGATGGGTTCCCCTCTGTTGGTTCTGTGTGTGAGACGTGGCCAGCACAGCTCAACAATTTGCTGCAGGAGGTCTCTGTCCACTCTGTAGTGCTCCACTATCTCCAGCTCATGTAGCCCCTGGTAGGTTACCCTGGGTCTGTACACTCTTCTCCATCTCCTCACTGTGCGTTGCTCAGCAGCATTCACAGTATCACCACCCTCAGCATCTTGCACATGTTGGTTTATGATAGCAATAACAGCCCCTAACATTTAGTCTGACTTATGCTTTTTAAGTTTTCACTCTTTGTATACTGCAGTGTTGTAGAGTTCTTGGGAAAAACCAGGGTAGACTGCTGTTTGCAGAGTTCAAAGTGCTGGGCTGGGCTAGTCTACTGCCTGTGTAATTGGCTGATACTGATATATATTCACCTGGCAGCTCAGCTACTTCTCCTTGGTTAACTTCCTACTACTTCTTTTCCTTCCTTTTCCCTTTCTGTTTCCACCCAGGGCAGCGCCGCACAAACAAGCGCAAACACGCGCACACACGCGCACACGCTGTATGCTCGTTTGCAAGAAATTTCAGCTATATCCATGGCGTACACCTTTGGTTTCTTGTTTTCAGCTAGAACAACTGTAGACACGCCTCTTGCAATCCTGAGCAACTCAGGGCAAACACAAGCCACTGTGCTCCAATAAGCTTACAGTTTTCAGACATACCCCCTCATGATGTCACCTATCTTCTACTCCCCTACTCCTACACTTACACTCTAGGGACATGGCTCACATGCCGGAGAAAATTGGGATTCACTATCTTTATCCTCATTTGCATAGGATTGCCTACTAATGCTTGGTTACATCTCTCACACTGAGCTTCCCCCCCCCCCCTTAGCAACCACTACTCAGTGGCCATGTTGTTTTCAGCCTGCCATTCACCTGCATGGCAGAACAAGCTTTTTAGTGAAAATGCCCATTTTTGGCTATTTTTCAATTTTTTCATTTTATTTAAAACGTCGCACGTTTGCGCGGCACTGCGCTACGCTTAAACATCAGCGATCGGGAAAAAAAATGGATTTTAAGGATTTACAACATTTGCAAATGGCAATGGACTTATATTTGGCCATTGGCATGCTTCCTCAATTAGATGCATCCTTTATTTGGAGCTGTCATAACTCCGTTTAGCTATTTGCAGAACGGTACTCTGTTACCAACGGAGTACATTTTTGCAAATAACACTACTCTTACACGGATAGGTTAGTGTTTCCTGGATCACAAATTTACCTCATTTGCATAGCTTTCAGCAGCAAATGAGGTAATTTGCATACCATAACACTGTCAGTGCAAGAGTAGCTTTAGAAGCTCTCATGCACGCTCCTGCCAGCTATTGCTGGATCGCTCGGCAGACATATTGGCTGTCTGCCGTCTTACACTACTCTTAGACTCCATGCAAGCCTTTGTAAATCCGGCCCTATGTCTCTCCATCTCTATTAAATCAAGCAACAATTCCATTAGACCATTTTCCTCTAAACTGAGGACATTCTTCATTCTCTGTTTCCTGCAGGCATTCTGCAGAAAGTTCCAGAACATCTTCCTGTTCTTCTGAATCTTCTCTTCAGCTGCACCCTGCGTCATCCATTGCTTTTTCATATGAGAACACACTGGCCTATCACCCTGCAACATTGACTGCATCACAGTTGCCACTATTTCCTGCTCCTTCCTTTGCTGTCCATCTCCAACTGAACTTTTGTACTGGTTTCCTACTGAAGGCTCTAGTGTATCTTTAGTAGCAAGTGATCTGATGCTTCCTGTTCTACCTGTTTCTCCTTAATTTGAAGACTCATTGTTCCATTTTGCTGTGACATTACCAGATTTGGGTTTTCTACACTAAATCCTTCACTTCACAGGTAATCCATTACTTCAGTTTCTATTTCTTTAATTTCTCCATTATTAATATTTTTTTTCTACTTTACCCCTTTGTTTTCTTATTTATTACCTCCTTCACAATGGGGAATATATAATCTTGGTATACACGCTGATTTTTATATATCATTTGATAAATGTAAAGCATTTCTCTTGTTTTGATATCAAACTGGTTCAATACCTTTTGGGGCCAGTCATTCATCCCAAAACTGTAAGTCAGAACAGGAAAAGTAAACTTTTTTATAACTTGGACTATGTTCCTAGATGTTAGGGCTATTTTAAGTTGCTGTGCTGTGTCTTTCGGCTTTCGTTAGGGGTCGCCACAGCGGAACTCCGGTCCGCTAATGATTGGCAGTAGATTTTTACATGCCGAGTTGCCAGCCCTGATGCACAACCTTCAACGAAGATATGCCCATTCACGCATGTCTCCACACAGATGACACTTTAGCTGAGAATCGAACAGGACGTCTTACTGTGAGGCAACAATGCTACCGCAGCACCACCACCGCAGTGTTAGGGCTATTTTAAGTATTAGTTTTAATCCTCTAAAATATTCTTTACAGAGTTTTTTCAGTTCTTCATGTTCTATTGTCGATCCTTCATCAGGTTTACAAATATTTATAGACTTCCTCTTGCTCAAGTTCCTTTGTTTCCCATTCCTCTTCCAGAATGATATTTTCTTGGTGCTGCATATTTCCTATTTTAAATGTTGGTTTTGCACATTTATTAAGACCAAACAACATTCTTATATCATCTGAGAAAGTTTTGACTACTTGCAACTGTGCTTTCAGTTCCTCATCTGATGAACTGTACAGTTTTTAATCGTCCACAAAAATGACGATGAGACATCTTTACACTTTTTTGTTTTCTGGGAGCCAAATTGTAAGCATGAACTAATCAGTCAAGTAGACAACTTAATGGGTTAAGGGTTAGACAAAAGAGCAGCAGTGACAGAGTCACCATGTAATATCCCTCTTTGAATTTTTATCCCTGGGATAGTAACTTATCCTTTATCATGGCTTAGCTGCAGAATCATTTGCCACTGTTTCCTGGTCACTGTAAATGTAATTGGTCAATGTAGGGTATATCTTCTAAATTTGTAAGCACTCCTTTATCTATGAATGAGGGTTGCTGTCAAATGCCTTTTTGTAATCTATCCATGCCATACATAGATTCTTCCCCTTGTTCAATATGGCTTTCTTTTGTAATACTTTTTCTCTGTTTCCATGATTATGTTTTCTTCTAAATGACTATAAACTCTGCCGGCATCTATTCCAGTATATAGTTTATACAGTGTCAAAAGGCAAGTTATTGATCTATATTTTTTAAGATAGCTTGCAGGTTCATTCTTAAGGAGGAGTATAATTTTGTCCTGTTGTTAACCAGGTTAGTTTCTTTTCAGGATGAGCTTATAAGTGGTTCTTTCTCAGAGCTAAATCTTTGTGTTGTTGTAATCTTTTGGCTTATCCTAGTTAGGGGTCGCCACAGTGGATTACTGGTCCGCTCATGATTGGCAGTGGTGCTTTTTACAGTGTCAAGTTGCCAGCCTGACACCCAACCTTCACAGAAGGCGCACACACTCACACACACACACACACACACACACACACACACACACACACACACACACACACACACACACACACACACACACACACACACACACACACACACACACACACACACACACACACACACACACACCTACCTGCATGTCTTTGAAGTTCAATCAACCATGGGGAAGACATCCAAACTCCACACAGAAGGCACTCCAGCAGAGAATCGAACCGAAGAACCTCTTGCTGTGAGATGACAATGCTAACCGCTGCACACCGAGGGTTAGATCTTTGTGAAAAGATGTTAATACTTTTAGACAGAAGTTAAATACTGCATCTGAGCCTGGAGTTTTCCAGTTAGGAGCATTTCTTAATTTTATTTCAGTTTCTCATCCCATTTCATATCTTCTACATGTGAATTTCTGTTACTTTTACTTCTCCCATCCATTCAGTATCTTTGTTATGTTCCATGGGGTCTTCATTGATATTTCTCCCAAGTGTGATTATTTCCTCTTTTTGGTGGTGTTTCTATTCCTTTTGCTTGGTTTCCCAATTCTCTATAAAACATTTTGGGTCATCAATAAATTCCTTATTTTCTATTTTTCCTTTATATTTATCTACTTATCTCCTAAGTTTTTCTGCATGTGGTGATATCTTTAATTTATTATTTACAATAGTGTATGATAGACCCTGGTCTGTTCTGATACGGTTACTTGCTTTTATCACATGTATAAGTATTTTGGTTGCTCTATTTCCTCTTCTATACTCTTCTAACAGCAACACTTATTGTTTTAATTGCTTTATAGTTTTCTCTATTCGATATTTCCATGATGGCATTTGATTACTTCCCTTCCTTTCCCGTATTGCTCTGTTTTTGTGGTAAGACTTTACCTGTTATTAATTTAGCTGCACAGTAACACATCCTATTTATTTCTGTTATACCACATGAATCTGTATTAATAGTCTTGATTACTGTGTTCATTTCTTTTATCAGACTTCTAACATTTTGGGTCTTACTGACTTTCTGTGATCTGTTTCTTTCATTGATCTTAATATGTCTAGCCAACTGTATTAAATCAGGAACTCTTCCTTTAGATTATTTTCCTCTAAGCTGAGGGCACATTCTTTGCATTCCCTGCAGGCATTCTTCAGAAAGTTCCAGAGCATCTTCCTGTGACATATTCTCTTCAGCTACATCTTGCATCATCTGTTATTCTCTCATATGGAAACTCAATGGGCTATCACTCCACAAAATTGACTGTGTCAGAGTTGTCACTGTCCCCTGCTCCTTTCCTTCCTGTGCAACTCCTATTGAACTTTTGTACTGATTTCCTGTTGAAAGCTTCAGAGTATCTTCATGTGGCAGGTGATCAGATGCTTCCCATCCCACTTATTTCTCCTTAATTTGGGGACTCGTTGTTCACTATGATGTGACATTACCAGACGTGGAGTTTCTACACTAATTCCTTCACTTCACAGGTAATCCACAACTTCAGTTTCTATTTCTTTAACTTTTCCGTCACTAATCCTCTTTTCTGCCCCCCCCCCCCCTTTGTTTTCTTGCTTTTTTTTTTTGTATTGTGAAATTTTCTATATCTGGATGCCTTTGCCTGTATTTGTCTTCAAATAGTTTTGGTGCTGTTTTTTTTTTTTTTTTTTGTGTTGGTTAGTGTAGGGTGTGACTAATGTCACACAAAGGCAGGGCAGTACAGCTGAGTCACTGAGTGCTCATATGCCCAATTTAATGTCACACGTCTATATCTTATTTATTTATCCTTTGTTGACTTGGATAATCCCACTAGGCTAGTAGCCTCTTTTCAGAAGAAACCCAAAGTGGTATTAATATTACTAAGGGAAATTTAGTCAGGGCATCAGTGAACTTCCTCAACTCTTTTCAACAGGTGCGAAGAGATCTTTCGCATCCTCCTGAGCTACCACCAGCTCAGGCAGATGGGTCCTCGGTTTAATGCCTCATTCCAAAGGGGAGAGCACTCCGGAGTGTTTCACCCCCTTATGCTGCACTGCATTGTCAGCAATCCATCTGCCGAGTAAGGGAATAGAACCTCCAGCCTGTTGCACTAAAGGTGAGTGTGCTACCTGTTGCACCAATATCATGCTTATGTAGAACAAGAAGGGCAGCATAGTAGATGTCAGACATATGACAATTAATGTGTACTGCAAAGTGCCAACCCTGCTTTATCACAAAAACAGAGCAGAAATGGGGTAGATATGAAATAGGAATGAAGTAATAATCATAACATATGAAAGAAGAGGTGTATTTGCTGTTAGGAAAACAGCTCGTTTTGTAGGATTTATGAAATAAGAGTCAATGGGGGGAAGTAGTGAGATGTGGCTGTGGGAGGGGAAAAAGCAGGTAGCAGACAACAAAAAATTAATAAACTCAGACATATTAGGTCTTTACCCACAAAAGATGTAGAGGGCTGTGGCTGGACAAATATATATAGAGGGTGAACAAATGGTGATATGTGGAGACTGACAAGGAATATGGAGTGAAAAATGAAACATAAGAGATGTAAAACATCAAGATGGGGAGAGTGTAGTGTCCTGGCATGGCTGAATGCCATAGTGGGCAGCACTCCCAGAATCACTTATGTGGTTTTTTGATGTAATGGACAATTTGTACATCTAGTGGCCATATGAGAAGTTCTTACCAGTCATATGAGTCCACAAGCCACACTAGAAGGTGATACAGATTGCCACAGCAGGCATCCAGTTCCTGCAGTAGCTCATCAGCAACCAGCTGCCACAAATGAAGCTGGGAGACCAGATAGGACTCCTCATGTAAACTTTCTGAAGAGAGGATCCTTTACTTCCCCCTCCCCCACCAAGAAGACAACAAAAACGGAACTATTGACACATCCAAGTCATATTCAGCAGAAGAACTATTGCCCCTTTGCTGAGAGGCAAGCCTGGTGTCCATTGCTGACCCAGAGCCAGAGGCATGAGCCAGCACATCCCAAGGTGCCTGTGCTGTCAGTACCTCCTCTTCTCCAACCAATTGGGTTGGGAGGGTGGCCTAATGGTTAAGGTGTTTGCCTTACAAACACAAGGTGCAGGGTTTGAGTCTCACAAGGGATAATTGGCTAAGCTTAAAATGGCTCGCAAGGGCAGTTAGCTTAGTACTAACCTATGAACCTATGAACATCTGAAGAGGGTTAACACAAAGGGAAAATAATTACGCACATATGCTCCAAACACAAATGCATTTATCCAGTGGAATGACACAGGCATCATGCACACCACTACTTGGGGTGGGGTTACAATCTTCTGTGGCACCCAGACATATTTATCTGTCACTACTCCCTCACTGAAAAACAAAGCATTTATTTCTAAGTATATATGTACAACAGTTAAAATATTACAAGTAATTAGTGTAGAAAACATCAGATCAGGGAGGTGCCATTTCAGGTCACTGTGGAAATGCTGGCACTGCTCACCAGGATGGGTTACTCCAATGACTCCAATCATTTTCCAGCAGTCTTGTATCAGTCATCCACCTTCAGCAGTGAGGTAGTCTGTTCATCCATTAAATACAAACAAAACATGAAAATTCTGTTCTTCCTGACATGCAATGCTTGAACCCTGAATTTTACAGTGTCTGATGGTCACTTACTAATGTCTGTCCAGGGACCAAAACTGTAGCCCTGTGAACACAGGCACATGTTTGTGAATAACATGTCATGCAACATAGTGCTGCTCTGCAATGCTAAGTCATGAGTATCGAATCACACCATGGTGCCCCAGGTGGTACATATGCCACAAGCGCAAGCATACAGGTCAGACACTTCAT
This sequence comes from Protopterus annectens, assembly GCF_019279795.1. Classification (NCBI taxonomy): domain Eukaryota; kingdom Metazoa; phylum Chordata; order Ceratodontiformes; family Protopteridae; genus Protopterus; species Protopterus annectens. Next base: position 880,657,245 of record NC_056729.1, read on the forward strand.
GGTCACTGTGTTGTGCATGTCTAGCACTGGTAGGTTTGGGTAGTGCATTGTGCAATGGCCATGATTTACATACAATGCTGATATCTAGCTTTACTAGCATAGCAGATGTGCTAAATGTCTCTTTCTAATACCATATAAAGGACTGTGCCATTTTGTGCAAAGCTGTTCATTATGATACATTTGTGGAACACATGGATGTTAGTATTGATTGACTTGGAGTTGGACAGAGTAAAGGAAGGAGTAATAGACCTTAAAGTGGATGCCGTGACAGAGAGGTAGACGTAATGGCACATGTGTAACTCTGAGTACCCGAGAAGCTGGCATGGCACTACACCATCTACTCATGACAATTGGGGGGGTAACAGTATACACTGGACACCGTGAGGAAGGACATGCCACAAGAGGAATGGGGTTTCTGGGACATACATTGGGGCATGGCTACAGCGTGTAAATTGTGGGATGGAGGAGGTGAGTAGCATTAAATGCAAGATATAACCAGCTACATAAAGAGAAGGTAAGCTGTTGCCATGACTACAGTGCACAATGGAAGGGGAGACTGTACAAAGTACTACATGAAGGTAAAAACAAGAAAAATAAAAGGAGGATGGCTGTGGCCATAGATATAGGCATTCCATAGCATACCAAAAGATAGGCTCATGTAGCGAATCTGCAAAGAAAATGCCAAACCATGAGAAAATCAGGCAGACTGACAGACCATAAAATACATGGCAAGAAATTTGATTGGATTAATTTTAATAGTATAATAAAAGTATTGAAAATAAAATCACATACTGGTTGAGCGTTTTCATCTGTTTTACATTTAGGACCTCATCAGAACCATTAACTGAGTTACTTTGATTGCTTAAATACAAAAAAATCACTCTCATGTGACTTAATTAATAGTGAAAAAATGTCTCTAAAAGAAACATTACCTAAATGCTTATATTCCCTGTATTACACTCTAAAAGAACAATACTTGCTACATTTAAAATTAATAAAATAAAAAGTAGCCAAATATTCAGAAAAGTTCATATTTCTAGCTTCCTTGATGACATGTAAACATCATTATTTTAAAAAAAAATAATTAAATTTTTTCCTAAGTTTAAAGTTTCATTAATTTTTGTTTGAGTACTGAAAGTAAGGAAACGTTCATTCAAACCAGGTAAATTTAAAGCATTCAATTTCATTTGCTACCTGAGTTCTCTCTTTTCTAAAAGTGTTTCACAGTCACCTCCCCTTGTGTTTGTAAGCACAATTTCAAGAATGCTAAAATATATTTTTTAAATAGGGCATACCAAGGAGTGTTTAAGTGAAGAACTATTGACATTTTCTTTAGTATGTTATACTTGTGTTCATAGATACATTTACGCAAATATTGTTCAAGTTTTACCAACTAATAATTTTTACATCCAAAATACAATGCAATATATACCCTACCTTTTATGGAACAGTTTCCCTTAATTAAAGGAAATGACTGATCACCATATATAAAAAAATCTTCTAAAATAAATGCACACAGTTTACAGGCTCCACATTTGTGTGTTCCTATGGTATTATTGGCCTTATAGGAGTTTGAAGGGTTTTCTAATTTATATTTAAGTTTTTTTCCAGTTTTGTATGGGAAAAGTAGGCTAGTTCCCACTATATGGTATACATCAGAGTCAATTTTAAACAAATTCCAGTTGTTAAAAAATGATTTTTAACCTCTTGCACTGAACTATAAAACTTAAAGAACTAAGGCTTTATCAAAACAAGGATTTTTATTGGGTGCAGGTGTTTGTGGGCTGTTGGCTGTTGTTAAAGCCAGCTGCAAGGAGGGGAGTTAACTTACTCCCCCCACCTTTTCTAATCTCAGAACATACCTCATCTAGAAAGTTCAAAGGGTAACCTCTTTCTAAAAACATAATAGTTATCTTGTCACATTCTCCTTTAAATAACTCAAAGTTTGCGCAAATTCTAGCAACTCTCACTAGTTGCCCTTTACATACACTTTTTTACTGACACGTGGGTGACAGCTATTAAAATGTAAATAATTATTTGAGCAAGTATGCTTTCTGCGAATAGTAGGCTCAAACTTTTTCAATAATAATACGCACATCAAGATACTTAACTGTTTTCTACTATTAAAAGAGAAATTTAAAAAATGAGTTGCACTGCTGATATATTTAATACAATTTTGTATACCTTTAACCCATAGTACAAACAAATCATCAAAATACCTGAAGTAAAGTGTCCAACAATTTGAATATATTGAATTAAAAACAAATTTATTTTCCCAACTGTACATTATCAAGTTGGCATATATAGGGGCACAAGCAGAACACATGGCCACTTCTTGAATCTGCTTGAAATATTATTCTCCCTCAAAATAGATAAAGTTATCTAGTACAATTTCTACCAAGTCATTCAATAAGTTGAGGGTATAGTTATTTTGTTGGATAAGTTCTAGTATTGCATGGTAGAATAAAGCCAACCCATCTTTGTGTGTGATACTCAAAATTAAGTCTACCACATCAATTGTTAGGAATGTGTGGTTATCACTGACCAATTCCTGCTTCAGTTTCCCTAAAAAGTCCCACAAGTCCTTAAGAATATGTTGGACTGAATTTAATGTATTTAATGTTTGATCAATGTATACAGCAAGTAGATAAGTTTTGGACCCCTGGGCTGAAACTATAAGCCTGTAAGAAGTGTCCCTGATATTTTTTGGACTTTAGGTATACTGAAGACTGCCGGTATCATATGACATTTAATAGAAAGGAAATTAAATATGTCAGGGGTGATTACATCTTGTAAAAGGCAGTCTTCCAAGAAGATATCTATCTTCCTATAAGCTATGCTAATTTCATTGTTGGTAGTACTTAGTATCTTGTAACATATTGTAAATTTTACTGATGTCAATTTTGTCCACATAATCACTCCACCCCCCCTTTATCAGGCTTCATAACCCCAATGGTATTTCTAAGTTCATTCAATGTTGTTTATTCCTCTTTAGTCAAATTGTATAGTGGTCTTTTTTTCTTATGCAACTTGTACAGGTGTGTGTACAACAGTTTTCAAAGACTGCAAAAGTAGGATTGGGTGGGGGGCTAAAAATACTTTTCTTTTTCAAAGAATTACTAATATTAGGATTAAAAAGGGTTTGTTGTTCTTTAACCCTTTTATTAATAAATAATACTAAGTATTAGACATTTTACATTACAGGAGCCTTCATTAGCTCAGTAGAATATTCTATATATACTATTTTTACACTTCTTATAACTGACTTTGTGACTGTACTGCTTGTATTTTTGTACTACTTTGTTACTGTACTGCTTGCTTTGTTTTTTGTTTTTGTTTTTGTTTTTTTGTCTTGTTGCTACTGGAGCTTTTTTCCTTGGGTCTTCACTTAAAATCCGCTTCTGCTCAGATGGACAAACCTGGTTAACAAATGTCAAATAAATAAATTGTACACCTAAATTTAACTTATGAGTACAAAGCTTCAGTTTAATCAGTAAATCAGAAATGTCAGGGAAATTGTTTGGGACAAACTTGAAGCTGTTACTGAAAAGTGAAAACTGAGAAAAAGTAAAATCCAGATTGCTGTCAATGAAAATTTTAAACCTCCTACAGTTGTAGACTACTTCATCAGTAATAGCAATTTGTTTATCAGTTGTGTATAGGAGGAGAACTAGATGGTGACAAAGGCTTTAATATTGATTCTAATTCTCTCTCTTTGGCCCACTTCCTCTGCCTTTCCCCTTTCCTGTCTTCTCCCCGTCCTACAGGGAGATTGGTATGAGGGGGGGGGTCATACAAATTGTTTAGTGAACCACCAAAAATAAAATTATCTCCTGCATTTGGAATTGTCTGTCTAGAATGAAAATCTGAACCTATATTACCAGTATTATTGGTCTCTCAGTGTTAGTGCTTTCAATTACATAAACATTGTCCTGAACTGCAGATCCCTCACCAAAACTGGCATTTTTAGGTAAGGGATGCATTTTTTTGGAGTGTATATCATAAGTCTGAATGCACAAATATCCAAATGCCAAAACTTCGAACTGGGAAGTTCGAAGTCTAAAAATAACAAAGCCGCGGAACATCAAATTCTTTCCCAAAGAAAGAATTCTGTGGGCCGTTTCTGTGGCTTTGCTATTTCCTCCACTGTGGTGCGATCTCAGAGTTGGTATATTTAAGTAGGGGGGTGTGGGGGGCACAGTCCCCCACATTAGAAACAGTATGTAGTGCTTGTGTGTTTCTGCGTTTTGTACCAGAACAGCGATTTTTTTCCCTGGGAAAAAAATCATTGTTCTGAGTGTTCGGAGTTTTCAGTTTTCAAACTTTTGGGTTTGATATTTACATAGTTGAAGTTTTGACACTTCAACTATGTGATATAGACCCATTTTCTTGTTGGTGTAATCATAATGGTCCCTTAAACATTTCGTTTTCTTTCTTAAAATCACATCCTTACATTTCTCTTCTATTCTAAAAAAATGTGATCATATTTAGTCTTACTATTATCAAACAACAAGTCACTTAAAATTTTGTTATTTAACTTTGTAATATCACAGAATAGCGTGTTGATATAAATTGTATTGCACTTAATGATAAAGTTCATTAATTCAAATCCAGATTTGTCAAACATGGAAGTTAGTTCTTTGTATTCAGAGTTACTAAACCCAAAGTCCATTGGGAAATTTATGAACTCTGAGTCCCTTAGGGACCCTGTGTTTATCCAATGATTTGTGTAAAAAATGTTATCTAACTGTAAACTTCATACCTTCATTAACTTTTTCTCTAGTATTCCCAAAAGTGTTGTTAAACTGCCTTCCTGTATTGAGTTTGTATCAGTGTCTTTTGAAGTAGTAAAAGCCAACTCTTTATTGAGCCAGTCATTTAAATTCCTCCTTTCATTCTCAAGTGAACTGGAATTCAGTTGGATTAAACCCTCTATACAATGTCTGCCACTACAGAATCCAAAATAGATATGATGAAGCTGGTAGAATTTGGGCCGGCTTTGAAGAAACCAAGTTCATATCATCACATTGTGAAGGTACTGGAATTAATTTACCCAAAGTTTCATTTAGCACCATATGCTGCAGCAAACTTAGTGCAGTAAGTTGGGTTAACTTGCCTTGTTTTGAGTTGTATTGTTTTACTGTTGCTCCAAGTGGTGACAGAAAGGATGGTGATTCATTGTTCCACTATATAGGAGAATGCATTTAAAGTAACGGGGTAAACCACTGCCATGTTCAATAAACAAACTATTAAACCAAAACCAAATGTTTATCCATGAAGCCTCAAATGAACAAGCAAACCCAAAGATAGGCTCACATAGTGAATTCCGAAGACAATGCCAAACCATCCAAAAATCAAGCAGATTGGCAGAAAGTAAAATAAATGACAATAAATTTATTTATTAGATGGATTTTTAATAGTATAATAAAAGTATTGACAATAAAATCACATATTGGTTGAGTGCTTTCGTCCATTTTACATTTACAACTTATTCAGAACCATTAACTCAATTACTTTGATTGCTTAAATACAAATGTCCACTGTCATGTGACTTAACTAATAGTGAAAAAAGTCTCTAAAAGAAACACTACCTAAAACCTTACATTCCCTTTATGACACTCTAAAAGAACAGCACTTGCTATGTTTAAAATTAGTAAAATAAAAAGTAACCAAATATCCAAAAAAGTTCACATATTTAGCTTCTTTGATGGCACATAAACATCATTATTCTAAAAAAATATTTTTTTTCCCAAGTTTAAAGTTTCATTGCTTTTTGCTTAAATACTGGAAGTAAGGAAAATGTTCATTCAAACCAGGTGAATTTAAAGCATTCACTTTCATTTGCTAGTTCTTTCTTCTAAAAGTGTTTCCCAATCCCCTCCCCTTCTGTTCGTAGCACAATTTCCTGAATCAAAAATATAAACATGAACTTGGAAACTCCTGCAAGCGAAGTTTATTAGCAATAAAACAAAAAGCAAAGCTTTTGGGTATATCTACACTTACTCAGTGCATAAAAAGTCACACTTCAACTCATTCAATTTATAACATTCCACATATTCACATGACACAGCCCAATAACAATTTAAAAGTATACTATCCTAAAACATAATATTAACAAGCAGCATAAATAAGTAAAAGCATTAATCCATCAATAAAAATCACACTTTAAAATAACAAATATAATATTTCATGCAAATAAACTTGTTTCTTTTTTAGGACTGGTTTGATGCTAACACTAAAATTTAATCCAGGCTCTGAGTCAACCTGTAAACTTAGGATCCACCTATATTCAAAGTTTTCCAAATTATTATTAAGTTCTCCACCTCTTTGATTTTTATATACAATCTGCTTGACCCTAAAATTAAACTCAATACCCTTATCAATAATGTGTTTAGCCAAAGCATCAGTAGTTACTTTCCTATGTATCTCTGCTTAGTGCTCCAGGACTCGATCTTTTAACTTACATATATGTTTTCCTACATAAAATGCATTGCACTTTACACAGGTGGCTAAATGTACAATAGAAGTTGTGTTGCAAGTCACAAAACAATCAAACAAATTCCCTTTTAGTAATGAAATGAGTAAAACAGCTATTAGATAAAATATACCTGCAAGTTGCACAATTATAACAAGGAAAAGTCTCATATTTTTACTGATTGACAGCATTTCTTAACTGTTGATGTGTCCTTATAACATAAGCACTTTTTCAAATTCTGACAGTTCTTACAGGCAAAAGAGGGATTCTTTCCTACAATTTCCTTGATCTCTGGCATAGTCCCAAGAATACCCCAGTTCTTTCAAATCACATTCTTAACTTTCTACATACATCTATTATAACTAGTAACATAACGTAAAGTTACATTACTGTCCTGACAGTTATTAATAATCCCAGAACCTGATCTTTTCAAATACAGTCTTGCAGAATGACCCCTTTCCTTAATGACCTCGATTTTAATTTCATTTATTACCTCCTTCGAGTAATCTCTCTCCATAACCTCATTTTCCATTTCATCCATTTGTTCATGGCATCTAGTATCATCAGTATTTAATCTGCTAACACATACAAGCTGACTTTTAATTACCCCCCTAAATACATGGGGCGTGTGCTTGCTGGATCTATGAATATATCTATTCATCTGAACTTCTTTCTTATAGATATTGGTATTAATTTCATTATTTGTCTTGGTTAATTCTAACATCTAAAAAACATAATTCTAGAATTAAGTTTAAATTTAAGAAAGTAGTGTGTTACTCTAATTAGGTCCTTGAAAAAAGCCAATATTAAAGCTCAAATTCTTTTTCCTGCAAGAATAAAAATCACCTTGCCAGAAGGAGTGAAGATCTTTGATTCCCTACAAGAAGCAGTAGAATTTATCCAAAAGAAGAAAATACTGTTGGACATAGAAGAAATGGAATGGTCATCCCAGAGTTTGAAGAGAAAGGCAAGAAAAAAATGGATGGTCTGTGAAGGAAGGAGCAAACAAAACGAAGAAACTAAAGGACAAATGAATAAATTCCTTCTAATTTTAAATGCTTTGTTTTATGAATTATAATATATTTGATTCTGGAAAGTCTCTATGCTGTTAGGTAATGTGAATTATTTTTATCATTAACCTCTTTTCCTTTCTCTATCCACTTCTTCTAATTACATATAGTACTAAGTATTTAAATAACATTCTCTCTCTCTCTCTCTCTCTCTCTCTCTCTTCTTTCTTCCAATTCTTTTTTGTTACCAATGTTCCTTTTCTCTCTTTTCCTCATTATAAGTACTTTACATACTTTTCCCTTTTAAATAACTACAAATGATGCATGTCTTCTAATTCTTCAGTAATAGTATAATTTGGCTTAATACCAAAGTGCATTTTTTCTAGTGGGTCAGTGGTGGGATAACAAGGTGTTTCTGATTAGTGTTTCTAACTAGATGTTTTAGACTCTTTGTTTAGATACATTTAAACATTAATATGGTACATTAATGGTGTTTTATAGATAGCGAAATATTTTATATATATACAAATATACTAGGTTCCTTTTTTGTTCTCACTCTCTCCCTGGTCTGGTTAATTGGTGGGTAAATGATTGAAATGTTATATGATTTCTGATTTGAGGCAGCTGTTCTTACTTCTAAATAGTTGTTTTTATATGAAAGGGTTCGTTTTTCATGATGTTGATGTTTTGTGAGGAAACTGGTGGTCTGTGTGACTGTTCTCATTTTGGAGATTCACGACATGCACTGACAAGACAGCTTGAGTGTTTTTTTTTTTTTTGTTTTGCTTTTTGTAAACTCTAAAAGCTTCAAGATCTGAATTTCCTGCTGAAAATGCTTTTTTCTTCACTAGAGGCAGCTTCTGTTGTGCATGAGCCTATTTAGATACTTTTTAACAAGTTTATGAAGCTGCAGCTTGAGGGAACAACAGTGATGATACCATTTGACCTTTTGAACTTGTTAAATGGTTATACTTAGAATTCTTTTCTCTTGAAATGCTGTTATCCTTCCCTATATACTTTAAATGGTAAATAATTAGTTCTGATAAAAGTGTTTAACTCCTTTGAAAATGCCTATGTGTTCTTATAGATGCATACATTCTGCAGATTCAATGACACTATTAGTAACCAAATGACATCAAATGAACTAGGAGCTGCATTGGAAAACCCATTATGCATATTATCATCAGACTTATGTTATATAATAAAACCTTTAGTAACAAAACAGAAGGCTGTGAGGCCCCCCTTTTTTCCTCTCTCTCTCTCTCTCCCCCCTTCCTGATGAAATATGTCAACATAGATATTGTTAATACATATAAGTAATATGTGTATAATTGCAAAATATAATAGTTATGTTGTAATAAGTGTTTATATATATAAATATATATATATATATATATATATATATATATATATATATATATATATATTCAACAGATCCTTACATGAAAAATGTTAGATAGATGACTGACAAAATGGTTAAATTATCTGATGTATCTTGAAAAGTCTTGGACATTATGACAATCTTCTTAACCTTCAGCTTCTAATGTTTATACATACTTTGATCTGATGTGTATTTCTGGCATATCTATGTATTAGAGGTGCTATTATCATATGTGACATATTCATATAACTTCAGATATATTGGACACTCTCATTCTAATATATATTTAATGGATTCAGATTTCTTTAGTTGCTTACGTAATACTTTTCTTTTTTGTTTTCATACTATATTCTAAGCAGAGATGGATAATTTGTGTCATTTGGTATTGGAGAGGTGGTGGATTGATGGTTTAGTTAAGTTTTTAACAAAACCAAAAACTTTATGTTTCATGTATGTGTTTGTAAATAGTTTTGGGTTTTTGAAAGTAGTGCTTAATACATGTTATACATACATGATAAGTACGTTTTCAGTAGATTTCAAGTCAACATGGAAGAAAGGTCTTTAAGTTAGTAATATACACATTATAGTCAATGGCTTATAAACGTTTATCATTAAATATTAATGGTTTGAACAATAATGTTAAAAGAGCTGGCTTGCTTAAATATATCAAAATGCATAAAGCCCAGATCATCTTTTTACAGGAAACCCATCTATTAAAAAAGATCTACAAAAATACTCATTGAATGCCTATATCATTCTGGCTGAGAAGGGGTACTCTTATTCTATGGAAAAATACTTATACTATGCCAAGAATTGTAGATACAATTTCAGATAAAGATGGGATGCTATGCATGGTTATTTTGGAAATCAATAGGAAGTACTATACTTTGATTAATACATACTGGATACCAGGACTGAGTACTAAATATGTTGACAAATATCTGGACCTGATTACTTTAAATGCAAAAGGGGAAATTATAGCAACAGGAGATTTTAACTGCCTATTATCAGGCAATGATACTTCTAAGAATTGTAAAATAAAACTAACATCTCAAGCCAAGAAGTTAAATGACTTTACAAACCAGATGAACCTTAAAGCTATACATGGTCTAAGAGAACATTATTCCTTATTCTATACTCACTATTCATATCAGTTTGGTGCACAAACAAACATTGATAAAGGGCCAGATTTACAAAAGCTTGCATGGAGTTGTAGAGTAGAGTAAGAAGTCAGACAGCCAATATGTCTGCCGAGCGATCCAGCAACAGCTGGCAGGGGCGTGCATGAGAGCTTCTAAAGCTACTCTTGCACGGACAGCGTCATGGTATGCAAATTACCTAATTTGCTGCTGAAAGCTATGCAAATGAGGTAAATTTTCAATCCAGGAAACACTAACCTGTCTGAAAGAGTAGTGTTATTTGCAGAAATGTACTCCGTTGGTAACGGAGTACCATTCTGCAAATTGCTAAACGGAGCTATCACAGCTCCAAATAAAGGAAGCATCCAGTTGAGGTAGCATGCCAATGGCCAAATATAAGGCCATTGGCATTTTTAAATGTTTAAAATTATTAAAATCTATTTTTTTCCCCCGATCTCCGATGTTTAATCATAGCGCAGTGCCGCGCAAACGTGCGGCCCTTAAAAAAACAATAAAATATTTTCAAAATAGCCAAAAATAGGCATTTTCACTAAAAAGCTTATCCTGCCATGCAGGAGAATGGCAGGCTGAAGACAACATGGCCACTGAGTACTGGTTGCTAAGGGGGGAAGCTCAGTGTGAGAGATGTAACCAAGCATTAGTAGGCAATCCTATGCAAATGAGGATAAGGATAGTGAATTCCAATTTTCCCCAGCATGTGAGCCATGTCCTAAATAAGTGTAGGAGTAGGTGAGTAGTAGAGTAGAAGATAGGTGACATCATGAGGGGGTATGTCAGAAAGGCTGCATGCTTATTGGAGCACAGTGTCCTGTGTTTGCCCTGAGTTGCTCAGGATTGCAAGAGGTGTGTCTACAGTTGTCCTTTTTGAAAACCAGAAACCAAAGGTGTATGCCGTGAAAAGATCTAAAATTTCTTGCAAACGGGCACACAGCGTGTGCGCATGTGTACGCGCGTGTGCGCATGTTTGCGCTTGTTTGCACGGCGCTGCCCCTGGAGGAAACAGAAAGGGAAAAGGAAGGAAAAGAAGTAGTAGGAAGTTAACCAAGGAGAACTAGCAGAGCTGCCAGGTGAAATATATCAGAATCAGCCAATTACACAGGCAGCAGACTACCCCAGCCCAGCCCAGCACTTTAATCTCTGCAAACAGCATTCTTCCCTGTTTTTCCCAAGAACTCTGCAACACTGCATTATGCAAACAGGGAAAGCTTAAAAACTTTAAAGTCAAACAAAATGTTAGGGGCTGCTCTTGCTATCATAAACTAACATGTACAAGGTGCTGAGGGTGGTAATGTTGTGAATGCTGCAGAGCAACCCACAGTGAGGAGACAGAGAAGAGTGTACAGACCCAGGGTAACCTACCAGGGGCTACATGAGCTGGAGATAGTGGAGCGCTATAGGGTGGACAGAGACTTCCTGCAGCAAACTGTTGAGCTGTGCCAGTCACGCCTCACACACAGAACCAACAGAGGGGAGCCCATCCCAATGGATACCAAGGTATGTTTTGGCCTAAGAATACTAGCTACAGGTACCTTCCAGAGACCAAGAGACCAACTGGTGATATGATGGGGATTTCACAGACATCAGCATCCAGGGTACTGCACCAGTTCCTGGATGCCATGTCAGCACATGTCGGTGAGCACTTATATTTCCCCAGTTCCCGTGAGGCATTGGCCAGCAATATGCATCTTTTCCACCAAATAGCAGAATAACCTGAGGTAGTGGGTGCAATACACTGCATGCACATACACATCAAAGCACCACCTGGTGCGCAGGGTAGGGTCTACATCAACCGCAAGGGCTTCCCCTCCATCTGCCAGGTCGTATGTGATGCCCAGGGCATAATAATGAATGTGTGTGCTGGCTGCCCTGGAAGCTATCACAATTCCCACATCTGGCATCTGACATAACTGCACCAGAGATTTGCCAATGGGGACATCCCTGATGGTCACCTAGTGGGGGATGCTGGATACATACTGGAGCCGTGGCTGATGACACCCATCAGAAATGCACACACACCCGAACAAGAACTCCATCATGAGGCACATGCACAAACAAGAAACATTACTGAGCGTGTGTTTGGGATGCTCAAGTCATGGTTCCATTGTCTGGATACATCTGGTGGAGCCTTGCAGTACTCACCAACTACATGTACCCAAATTGTCATGGTATGTGCCATGCTACACAATATGATCCTGCAAAAACAGCTGCAGCAGGAACAGCATGGGGCAGGGTCAAACAGCCCCCCACCATTGCCAAGGCCTGCACAGGCACAGCGTGACTTGGAGGAGGAACAACCTGAGCCTACCCCAGTAGGCAGAAGGAGGTGTGTCCAGCATGCCCTGGCCTTGGCAAAGAGGCAACGCATAGCACATACACTGACTCAGTAGGAACCCTGCAAATGGCACCTCTCTCTGACTCACACATACAGTAAAAGGGATGCCTAACTTGACACTACCTGTTTTCAAACATGTATAGGGAATGTACTATGTGCATCCGACATAGGCAGCCCTGCAGCACCACCTGAGGCATGAGTGCCTTATTTTAAGCAATATAAAGCACTGCTAAGCACATTTTACCAGTATTGAGCATATTTAAATACAATTGTGTGTAGCTGCACACTGTATTAACCAGCACAACGTTGGGCAACGTTGAGCAATGTTGGGCAAAGTCGGGCAAGGTCGGACAAAGTTGAGCAAAGTCGGGTAAACACACTCACACCTGCTTTACTGTTCCTTAAGCAGTCTGGTCTGCCCAGCAGGAAAATAAAAAGCAGTGACAGGGCTCGAACTCAGGATACTGTGGACTATAGTCACAGTACTGAACCACTAAGCCATGACAGCATTTCGTTGGCACAGACACAACTTAACTCACTCACACATACCAGTTGGGGGGGGGGTCACATACCTAACAGTCACAGCCAGCAGGACAAATGTAGACAAATGCAAACACAAACAAATGCTGTATCATGCCCTCTGAAGAGGCATATGAGTAACCTCCTCCCAGGCCTATGCAGACAGATAACAGCAGGCCAGGCAGTGTGATGTGGGTTGGGTAGGCTATGAAGTCACAAACTAATATGCATGTAATTGCAAGCTAAGGTCTGTAGTGCAGTGGTATGCCTCAAGCCAGTGTGATAGGCATCAGTACAGACTGAAATGGAGTACCTGACATAACAGTGCAGGCCTAGCAAATGTGTATAAGTGTCAGGTGAACCCTTCATCCTATGTACACCCACAGTAACAATCAGGTGTGCCCCCCAGGTAGAAATGTACAAATAATAGATGTCCCCACTGTATGTAGAATGACTCATGGAAGCCCTGCAGGCACACTGTGCTTCCTGTCGATGTACAACACAAAGGTGAGCCCTGAAGTAAAAATCAAACTTGATTTTCACACATATATAGTATATATGCTCATACTTGGCATGCTCACACACTTAAACAAATTTAGCAAATTTCAGTCAGCAACATACTGAAAGGTCATACTGGGCATGCTCACACACTTAGGCCATGTCTGAGTACAGCAGTGGGCCACACATATCTGGCAGTTGCAGTTCTTACTCTAGACACTTGTCACTATTCACCAATCCTGCCTTGTGCACACACTGATATGAAAACAGACCCATATAATATATTGGACACCTGTCATAATCAAACTATGTACTCCAAGTACATAAGTAGTTCAAAGAAAGTGAAAAACCAAAGATCATCAATAATTCTCCGATCAGTATCATCAAGAAACAATGAGCACTCATAACATTATCCAAGACATGGTCAAAGAGTCCATAGAGAACCATGAAGCTTTCTTTCGCTATGTCATAAATATCAATGTAAACTCAAATATGTTCTGAGTCAGTGCAAACTGTAAATGAATACATGTACATGACTGACATTGCCAATATCTTGTCAGACAGGTTCATACATATTTATCCCCTTCTCTCTGACAAAAGGGTACATTATCATACCTGGAGATTGTAAAAACCCAGAAATCACATATACAATGGTTAAACAGCTCTTTCCAAACCTAAAAACATGGCGTGTATGGGATAACATGGTTTCCCTGGCTGTGTCATATCTGAACTCCAAAACAAACAGACCCTGCACCTGAACAGTCTGTTGAGACTCACCGTCTATACAGGATATGAAACTGTTGAATGGGTTACAGCAACGTTTGGCACACTCCACGAGTGTTGGTGCACAACAGACCATGGGAACTATTGTCTTATAAGCCTAATAAGCCTGATGTGCAAGGCCATTGAGTACATCATTATGGAACTCATAAACAGAGCTATTGAGAGCCTACAAACACCCAACCCTACCCATTTTGGTTTGGTCAGGGGCAGATCATGGTTCCTAAACCTGCTAGACAGTTTTCAAGGCAGTCACCCAGGACATGCATCAATGAAATGAGCTACACACGGCCTACATAGACCTTGAAAAGCCCTTTTCCAACATCCCACACACATGTCATATCCACAGAATGAACAACCTGTGCATAAACACATATGTCATCTGATGGATTGCCAACTGGGGCACAGATAGATCCCACAAGGTAAGAATTGTGGTCTCCTGTTCAAGCTGGTAACAACTGCTGCCCCCCATGGCTCAGTCCTAGGACCCCTCCTGTCTGGTGTATACTTTTCAGAAATACAGTCAAACATGAGGGCTATGTTTAGCAAGGTTTGTGGATGACTGCAAAATGGTTGTCATAATCGATGTTTGGGACAACAGAGACATCCTTAAAACGGGTCTCAATCAGACAGATGTGGTGTCAAACTTATGGGCTCATGCTACAGTCATACAAATACCACATAGGTGCCAACACCCTAAATATGGAGGTAATAATAAGGGATCTATGGACACATGTGGATAGTCATCACTACTTCCAGAAACACATTCACAAAGTGGTTAGAAAATTATGCTAGATGTTCCCAGAAACTGCCAAGGTCTTTGCATGTAGGTCAAAGGAGGTTCCCTCTACTCATCAGTCATCAGACCCATCATAGAGTACCACAACACACTTGTGATGAATCTGACTAGGCACCTTCAGCAGCTGGAAAGACCACTGATGTACCTCAACAAGAGCATTACTGGCCTCCAACAGTTGCCCCATGCAACAAGACTGAATTTAACTCAGTCTGTACTCTGTTGCATACTATCTACTCAGGTGATCTCTTCCCAACAGACAGGTCCATGTCCAATGCAGAATGGATGTACATGTGCTATCTGAAGTAACCCCAAGCTCACTGTACTACATGCTCTAGGGATATCATCATCACAACAATAAATAGAACATGTTGGAGGGATACATTAATAACTCACAGACTTCCCTTTCTTTGGAACTGGCTCCCTCCCAACCTACATTAAGCTGAGTCCCTCACTGACACTCTTCCAGAGGAGCCTTGGTGAGTGTATGTGAAACTGAACTGTCACATCATGGATCACTTCATCAGCTCTACTACACAGAGGCCTAGGGAACTAACTCCATGGGTGGTGATAGCTGCGCACTCTGGCCATAGCCTATTACCTACCTATGTACCTATATATATATATATATATATATATATATATATATATATATATATATATGTAGGGGGAACACAGTATAATAAGCCAAAGATGGATGGGCAGAGATGTGTGTAAGAGGGTGACCATGACAGGGAGCCATCCAGGACTGTATCATCCAGCACACATCCCAATGGCACAAAAGACATGAGGTGCACATCTCACCCAGTGTACATAACAGCCACCAGTATCTGTAAGCATTACAGTGTATTTGGTCCATGTGCCTGCTGTACAACATGACAGTACAATGAAGTACACATCTACTATCTGTAGACATGTACCTGTCACATAGTCTACTACATACCTATGAACCTATCTTCAATAAGGCATACGTTAGGCTAGACAAGTTATGCAGCTTTCATCACCCCAATGGGTAGTCTCCCAAGCCCTCATTCTAATAGTTAGTACCCTAAGCTCCTTTCTAGTGGGGCTGCTGATGTGATGCCTGGGGTAAATTGTCTGTTTCCCATCCACTCATCAAGGTTCCTATTGAGGAGTGTCAGCGAGGGGCTCTGTCTGATGTACATTGGGACTCTGTTCCACAGTAAGGCAAGTGTCTGGGATGGTACTCTATCCCACCAGCATGCTGTATTCATTGTTGTGATGAGGTTCGTATCCCTGGAGTATGTAGGGCGACTCAATTTTGTTATCTGTAGATGGAGCATGCTCAGCAGTTATGTGGTGGACATGGCTCTGTATGTTAGGCAGAGTGTGCCTCTGAGCAGGCGGTACACACAGAAGAACAGATTTAGTTTTACCAGTTGTGTTGCATAACACAACTGTTTGAGGCCAATAATCCTCTTGTTGAGGTACCTCTGTGGTCTCTACAGCTGCTGGATATGCATAGTCGAGTACATCCAAAATGGTGCATTGTACTTAATGATGGGTCTGATGACTTAAGAGTAAAGGGCCACCACTAGCTCTTCGGATCCTGATGCAAACCCTTTGTTGATTAGGTGGGCCACATAGGATTTCCCAATCACTTTGGCAAAATGACTATCTACTTGTGTCCCCAGATCCCTTATTACCTTGTCAGTTTTAAGGGGATAACACCTATGTGGTAGTTTGTGTGTACTTTGTTTTCACCAAAGGGGATCACTATGCATTCCTCCACATTGAGCTTGAGGCCATGATTCTGACACTACACATCTGTCTCATAGAATCCCTTCTGGAGAATATTTGTGTCATCCAGGGAATCTATCATGGCAAACACTTTACTGTTCCCAGCAAACTTAGTCAACCACAACCCTCCTGTGTTGGCATGCACATTTGAGAAGCCTATACCAAACAGGAGGGACCCCAGGACTGAACCCTGGGGGCCACCAGTTGTTACTGGTGTAGAGTCTGACATGTAGCCACCATCTCTTAGTTTGTGGAATGTATGTGTGAGCCAGTTTGCAATCCATCTTGTGATGTATGGATTTATGCCCAGGTTGGTGAGTTCATCTATGATACCTGACTGGGGAATGGTGTCAAAGGCTGTAATGAGGTATAGGTAGGCTGCGTTGAGCTCATTTCAATCATCTGTAGCCTGGGTAATGGTCTCAAAGAAATCCACCCAGTTCATGAGGTGTGATCTGCATATGATGAAGCCAAACTGGGTGTGCTCAACTGTGTGAAGGTTCACAATCTCTTTATTGTTGACTTCGTTTATGATTGGCTCCATTGCCTTAAAGAGCAGACTCATCAGGCTCATAGAGCATGAATGCCAAGGGGTTTTTGTGGCCCCATCCCTGTGGAGTGTGAAGAATGTTGCTGTGCAACATTCTATGGGTACATATCCTGTACAGAGCATGTAGAGAGAGGTGTACATATCCTTGATGAATATGGATACATCCCCACCCTATATGCTATGATCCAGGTCCTGATGCTGGAAGGTATGGAATGAGAAGTATCCTGGTAGTGCTGGTGTCCTCTCTGGAGCTTTGAACTAGGTTTCTGTTACTGCGCAGATATCAATATTCTCCATACTGAGATGTGCTTCGAGTGTGTGCATCTGGAGGCTGAGATTTCTGGCAATGAGTAGCATTTAGCTAACGTTGTGGTTATTTGTATTGGCTATGGCGTTTGGTTTGTCCTGAGTGACCACACCTGAAGTCAACGGCTCATTGGTCCCATCTGACCATAAGCTAATTACCCTACATATTCACATTCTGGACCCACCCCCATTAAGGAAACCATGTTAAAAAATGTCTCCAAAGCCAACTTCATGCTTCTTAAGACAGAAGTGCTGAACTTCAGGACACCCATGCAGATGGACAATACTGTTAGGACTACTGAATCCTTCACAATTGCACTTTATAAGCACTTACATAAGTGTATGCATTGTGCTATCCCAAACAGAACCAAGATGCTATCCTCCAAGAAAAGGAAGCCAATTTGGTGGTCCCCTACCATAAACAAACTGCACAACATCAGGAAGAAACTGTTGCAAAAGAGGGAAAAATCCCATGAGTGGAGGAGCTCCCTGGTCAGCCTCAGGAAGAATCTGCGATCCCTGATAAAATCCTCCAAAGCTAGTTAAGAAAACAAAGTCGACACTGATTCTAAAGACAACCACAAAGCATTCTATAGCTATGTCAAGAATCTCAATGGCAACACTCAGATCTGCTCTGAGTTACAGCACAATGGCACTAAATATACAGACCCAACTGATATTGCCAACAGCCTGGCAGATAAGATCAGTGCTAACTTTACCCCCCTCTCACCCATGAAAGAGCACATCTCTATACCGGAAGAATGCAAAGTTGCTGTCATCATGGCTGCACAGGTAAAAAACACTCTCCAAAGCCAGGAACACAGCATCCATGGGACCAGATTACATCCCAGGCTGCGTTCTACACGAACTGCAGAACGAACTGGCACCACACCTACATACCATGTTCAATCATAGCTTCACCTCAGGCTTTATGCCTGCTGAATGGCGCACAGCGACGGTTATCCCACTACACAAGGGGGGAGCCCCCATGGACCCCAGGAACTAGCACCCCATTAGCCTGATGAGCCTGGTCTGCAAGACCATGGACCGTATCATCATGGAACTTTTAAACAAAGACATTGGTAATCTCCAAACTCTGGACCACAACCATGTTGGGTTTGTAAAAGGCAGATCATGTCTCCTAAACCTGATAGACTTCTTTGAAGCAGTCACCAAAGCCATAGACAAGGGTAAGGTGGTTCACACAGCCTATCTAGATCTTGCCACTGCTTTCAACACCGTCCCCCACTCTGGAATTATGGATAAACCCACTAAACTAGGTATAAATCCCTATGTCACAAGATGGGTTGCCAACTGGCTGACTGACACAACCCACACTGTGAAAGTAGCAGACTCCAAGTCCGACTTCAAACCAGTGACAAGTGGAGTACTACAGGGTTCAGTCCTGGGTCCTGTCCTGTTTGGTATCTACTTCCCTGAAGTATAGGTTAACATAGAAGGTCTCTGGCTAATGAAGTTCCCAGGTGACTGCAAACTAGGAGCCATAATCGAGACTACTAACGATGTGGACATCCTACAAAAGGGCCTCACTGAGACAGATGCCTGGTGTCAAAGCCATGGCCTCAAGCTCAATGCCAAAAAGTACATTGTCATCCCCTTTGGTAAAAACACTGTACCCATGAACTACAACATAGGTGGTAGTATACTTAACACCGAAAGTGTGATAAGATACCTTGGGACACAGGTAGACAGTAGACTCTCCTTTGATAATCACATCACCACAGTAGTCAGGAAATCCTTCTACGTGGCACACCTCATCACAAAAGGTGTCTCATGCAGAATAAAAGAGGACATTGTTCCCCTCTACTCATCACTCATTAGATCCATTATAGAGTACAATGCCCCTTTTGCTATGTACCTCACAAGACATCTACAACAACTGGAAAGCCTGCAGAAATACCTCACAAAGAGGATTAGTGGCCTCAAATACATGCCATACACAGACCGTCTCAAAACACTACAGCTTTACTCTGTCGCATATCGCCTACTCAGAGGTGATCTCTGCCTAACATACATAGCTATGTCAAACACAGAGCTGTTGGACATGCTCCACTTAAAGAAATCCCAATCCCTCCGAGCGTTGGCCCCAAAACCCAGACTGAACTACTAAAGGAGGGGTGTATCCATTTTCATAAAGGATACCCACACCTCCAGGTTAGTGGCACAGCACGAGGCCTTGGAGACCATGCAAGTGCAACTAACATTGGGCAAAGCTGCTTATCAGATCATAGCCTGCTATAGATCACATACCTTGTCTCAGGACCCTCACTCAGTATTCCTGAGAACACTGGAAAATATAAAGGTCCTACCAAACACCATGATATGAGGAGATTTTAACTACCCAAACATTGACTGGGAGAATTACTCGAGTACAAAGTCCTTTGCCCAATACTTCCTAGAGTTCATAAACTCAAACGGCCTGGAACAGCTGATCAACACACCCACTAGAGGTGACAACATACTGGACCTGATCATCACCAACATGGGGGATCAGTGTTCCACAGCAGAGGTAAACCCCTCACTGGTAATATCAGATCATGAAGTAATCACACTGGACATCCACATCCCGACCCCCCCCCCCGTCAACAAAACCTTTTGAAAAACTTTTCAAAAGCAAACTTTACACTTCTCAAGACCGAAGTGGAAAGTTTCAAGGCCCCCTTGCTACAGGATAATGCTATCTAATCTGCAGAATCCTTTACAAGTGTATTCTATGAGCATCTACAGGGATGTATGGATCGAGCCATCCCAATTAAAACCAAGACTCACTCCTCCAAAAAGAAGAAACCAATCTGGTGGTCCTTGCCCATAAATAAGCTATACAACAGAAGATGGAAACTAACACATGATAGAGCAAAATTCCAAAAAGGAAAGGCATCACTGATCATTATTAGCAAGAAACTACGATCGCTCATAAAATAATCCAAGTCCAGTTTCTAAAGTAAAATTGCCAAGAAATCTAAAGATAACCACAAAGCATTCTTTAGCTATATCAAACATTTAGGTGGGAACTCTCAGATATGCTTTCAGCTACTGCAAAATGGCAAAAAATACACTGAACCAACTGACATTGCCAACATCCTGGTGGACAAGTTCAGTGCAAACTTCACCCCCCCTCACCCCCAAAAGGACTCGTGTCCATCCCAGAAGAATGCAGAGCCCCAGACTTCATGGACATGAGGGTAAAAACAGCCCTCTCCAAAGCTAAGAACACAGCATCAGTGGGACTGGATGGTGTCCCAGGCTGTGTCTTACACGAGCTCCAAAAGGAACTAAACCCTCATCTACATTCACTGTTCAGACTCAACCTTACCACAGGCTATGTACCCAAAGAATGGCATACAGCAGCAGTCATCCCGCTCCACAAAGGTGGTGCCACAACAGAACCTGGGAACTATCACTGTATAAACCTGACCAGCCTGGTCTGCAAAGCTATGGAGCGAATTATCATGGAACTCATAAACAGAGACATTGGGAACCTCCAGATACTGGACTCTACCCAATTTGGCTTTGTTAAAGACAGATCCTGCCTCCTAAACCTAGTTGACTTCTTTGAAACAGTTACCAAGGCCATAGATGAAGGGAAGATAGTCCACACAGCCTACCTGGACCTCACTAAGGCCTTTGACACCATTCCCCACTCTGGCATCATAGACAAGCTTACCAGCTTGAACATTAACCCCTATGTCACGAGATGGGTGGCCAACTGGCTCATGGATAGAACACACACATGGTCAGAGTTGCAGGTGCCATGTCTGACTCTAAACCAGTCACAAGTGGCATCCCACAGATCTCGGTCCTGGGACCCCTCCTGTTCAGTATATATGGCTCTGAGGTACAGGCAAGCACGGGAGGACTATGGCTGACCAAGATCCCAGATGACTGTAAACTGGGGGCCATAATCGACTATCTGGCTGACACAGAGATCCTCCAGAAAGGTCTTACAGAGACAGATACCTGGTGTCAAAACCATGGCCTCAAGCTGAATGGAAAAAAATGCATAGTCATCCAATTTGGAAAAAACAAAGTGCCCACAAATTATCACATAGGTGGTAATCCATTAGGTACGGAAAATGTAATTAGGGACCTGGGGACCCAGGTAGATAGTAACCTCTCCTTTGATAATCACATTGGCAAAGTGGTTAGTTATTCCTTCTATGTAGCCCACCTAATCACGAAAGGGTTCACCTCTACATCAAGAGAGGTCATTGTGCCCCTCTACTCATCACTCATTAGGCCCATAATAGAGTACAATGCCCCATTTGGTATGTACCTTAATTGGCACATGCAACAGCTGGTAAGACCACAGATGTACTTCACCAAGAGGATCATGGGCCTCAAAGAGATGCCCTATGTAGCTCGACTAAAGAAACTCCAGCTCTACTCGGTTGCTTACTGCCTGCTCACAGGTGATCTATGCCTGATGTATAAGGCCATGTCCAACCCGGAATTAATGGGCATGCTCCACCTCAAGAAAAACAAATCTCTTAGAGCCACACACTCCAGTGAATTAAACCTCAGCAAAGCAATAAACAGGACGTGCTGGAGGGATAGATTCCTGTCCCAGAGACTTCCCTCACTCTGGAATAGAATCCCAGTTGATGTTAGGCAGAGCCCCTTGCAGACTCTCTTCAAGAGGAATCTTGATGAGTGGATGGGAAATTGTAAATTTACCCCTGGGATCACTTCAGTGGCCCTGCTAGACAGAGGCCCAGGAAACTAATTTAAAAGGGAGGCGAAAGCCAACACATTCTGGCAAGGCTTATAAATGCTCTTGGGCAGATAGCCTAATACCTACCTATGAACCTATGAACCTATGAACCTATGAACCTACACGCTCTAGGGACCTAAGCCTTTTCACCACAATAAACAGAACATGCCGGAGGGATAGATTCCTGTCCCACAGACTTCACATACTCCAGAATAAACTACCTATCTATATCAAACAAAGCTCCTTATTAGCACTCTTCTAGGAAAATCTTGGTTATTGGATGGGAAATAGGAAATTCACCCTGGGGATCACTTCTGTGTCTCTGCACAACAGTGGCACAGGAAAATAAATTTCTTGGATGGCAAAAGCCAGGGTACCTTCTTTGCTGGCCTTGTATAGGCCCCAGGGCCGATAGACTAGTACCTACCTATGAACCTATGAACCTTTGAGCCTTGCCTAAAAAAGATAATATGGGGACAGCACGAGCCTTGGCCAGTATTCAGAAGCATAGGGGTGACAGGTGCAAACCATCTGTAGTGAAGCAACAAGGCTTGTCTATCATGTCATCACAGGCAGACAGAGACTGGATCCCCTTTAAATTACACCAGAAGCTCAGCCAATTGTTGAAGTTTATCATCTTTCTGTTATATTGCAGTATCATGTAGGTGAAAGTAAGATGCGACTCAAAGTTTGACCCTGTGTGTGCCAGCATGTGGTGCATCAACCATGATATGGTCATGGCCTATGCATACAATACACTCACAATACGCCTAGTATGATAAGCATGCTGAGGTTAGCAAATGTGAAAAAACCTTTGTGCAAACTGTCAGAAGGTAATGTCTATATTGCACCCTGTAACTCCATATTGCTTGCTGAAGTGTAAAGACGTACTTAGTTTGGATTAAGAACACCGCACTTGATAACTGTGTGTGTCTCCCTGGGGAGAAGCAACTTTTTTGGAGACTACTCAAACACCTTAAAAGTGGTATATGCATCTTTGTCAAGTCCGATGATGTCACCATCCTACAAATATACCTGTGGAAAAGTAAAATCCCAGTAATGTGTATAGCGTGTCATGTGAATACATGCTGCAGTAATATCATAATGTAGTTAGATAGGGGTATGAATCCTGTACTTGCCAACTGTGTATGTGTGTCGCCCTGAGGAGAAACAACCTTTTTGGAGACTACTCAAACACCTTAAAAGTGGTATGCTCATCTTTGTCAAGTCCGATGATGTCACCATCCTACGAATATACCTGTAGAAAGGTGAAATCCCCCTAATGTGTATAGTGTGTCATATAAATGCATACTTCTGCAGTATCATACTGTAATTAGGTAGGGGTTTGATTCCTGCACTTACCAACTGTTTGTGGGTAAGTGTCTCGCTGGGGAGGAGCAACCTTTTTGGAGACTACTTAAACACCTTAAAAGTGGTATACTCATCTTTGTCAAGTCTGATGATGTCACCATCCTACAAATATACCTGTGGAAAGGTAAAATCCCAATAATGTATATAGCGTGTCGTGTAAATGTGTATTGCTGTAGTATCATAATGTAGTTAAGTAGGGGTTTGAATCCTGCATTTGTCATCCGTGTGGCTCCCTGGAGAAGTGTAACCTTTTTGGAGACTACTCAAACACCTTAAAAGTCGTATACTCATCTTTGTCAAGTCCGATGATGTCACCATCCTACAAATATACCTGTGGAAAGATGAAATCCCAGTAATGTGTATAGCGCGTTGTGTAAATGCATACTGCTATAGTATTGTAATGTAGTTAGGAAAGAGTTTGAATCTTGCACTTGCTGACTGTGTGTCTGTGCTCCAGGTGGGTGCCAATGTAGAGTAGGTTTTTGATTTTTATAGTGTATGACATATCACAATGACAACTGTATGTGCATTACACATGTAAGGTAGCTGTGGGGCAAATCCATATACATACATGTGACCTCAAGTATTTCATAGGTGGGTACTCTGCTTTCTCCATGAACGCATGTGTTATCTTTGCCAGAGCATGCTGGCACTTTCCAGACCTTAGGTCACTTCTGTATGCTTGTGACAAGCTTAGTCACTGCAGTGATCCCTGGGCTATGGCTTCCGTTTCACATCCACTCATCACAGTTTCTATTGAAGAGTGTGAGTGAGGGTTTATGCTTGAGGTATATTTGAAACCTGTTCCAAAGTAAGCAAAATCTGGCAAAGATGACTAATCATTATAGGTGTGCAACAACCTCTGTGGATCTTCATGCAAACCCTTAATTGCTTATGTGCTCCACAGAGGGATTTCCAAAACCCTTTGGTAATGTGATTATCAAAGCAGAGATGACTTAACACATGGCTCTATGTATACATTAGTACCTGTTCCACATTTTGGGGGCTACTACCTATGTGGTACTCTGGGGATACTTTGTTTTCTAAAAGTGGATTACTATACTTTCTTAGGCTTATAGCTTTACAGCATGAGTTTGACACCAGGTATCTATCTGTATGATACCCTTTTGGAGGATGTGTGTGTCATCTGGAGAAAAAAGTATAGCCCACAGTATGCATTTTCATCAAACGTGGGCAGACATATCCCTACTGTGTTTGTTTGTACCTAAGAAAGCTATACACCAAACAGGAGTGGTCCTAGGACTGAGTGCAGGTGAATACCACTTGTTACTGACATAGAATAATACATGGAGGCTGCAAATGTTACTGTGTGTCCTACATCTGTGCGTCAGTTGTCAAGCCATCATTTAACAATCGTTTATGGTCAGTCTGTTGAGGTTATGTCTAATACCAGTATGTGGGATGGGCATGATTTGCTGGTGAGCTATAGCTTGGCTGTGTTGACCACCCCTCCCTCACCTATAGCCTTGTTGACTGGCTTGAAGTCTACTAGGTGTAGAAGCCATGATCTGGCCTTTAGAGAACCTAAGTGGGTATGGTGCAGTGTTTGCAGGTTCATAATGTCTCTGTTAATGAGTTCCATAATGCTGTGCTCCGTAGCCTTCCAGATCACATTGGTCTAGCTTATAGGGTGAGAGTTTCCAGGACCTGTTGTAGTTCTACCCTTAATCAATTTATGTTAACATTTGCACTGGGTGTGACGAGGGTGGACAGGTTTAAGAATAAGTATATTAGAGCGTCAGGCCAGGTTTGAAGGTTAGTAGACCATGCCAGATAGGCAGGATTAAGTTGGTTTGTACATGTGCTGAGGAGGGATGCAGAGTATATTGTAAAATAGATGCTAAGGATGAAGCCGCCAAGTAACAGGAAAAGAGGAATGCCTAAGATGAGGTTTATGGCTGTGGTGAGAGAGGACATGCAGGTGGATGGTGTGGCAGCGCAAGATGCAGAGGGCAGGAAGACATGGAAACAGATGATGTACTGTGGTGACCCCTAATGGGAGTATCCAAAAGGAGAAGAAGATGTTGTAGCTCAACCCTTGTGGACTGTGAACACCATTACCATACGTCATTCCACATGTATGTAACCTGTATAGAGGCTCCATCTGGACAGAGCGTTTAGGTGAGTGGTGACTTCATATGTCAGCTTGTGTATGACACAGCCAGGGACACTGTCCAGTACCACTGACACTGTGCTGTGGACCTTGTTAAAGAGATGTTTTAATTAGAGTGTCTGTGAATCATCAGGTATTACGTTCTGCAGGTCTGGAAATGTGGCCCTTGTATAGCAACAGGGTGGTGAAATCCGCATTCAAACTGTCTGACAAGAAATTGGTAATGTCAGTCAGATAAGTGTACTTTGTGACCATTTACATTAACTGTGACCCAATCTGAGATTTCCCCTGTAGATTATGAACAACATTAAAGACAGCTTTAGTGTTGTCTTTGGAATCATTGCCATTTTGTATTTTGAAGCTTGCCTTGTATGTTTATTGAGGGATTGAATTTTCCAAATGATACTGACCAGAGAGGTTATCCCTTCTTGGTATGTAACTCTTTTTTGGTATAACATCACACCTTCTATTATATATTTAGTTTATGGCAGGGGTCCATGAGACTAATGCACTTTTACTGTATAAGTGAGAATTTCTTGTGTTTGGGATAGCACAGTCCATGCAACCCTGTAGGTGAACAGTGTGCATTAATATAGGATTATGCAGCTGGGACACTGTTAACCTTAGTAATGCAAACCAATGACAGATAGGAACAACAACATCACCCACAGCACATGTCAACCCATGTCATACACACACATGCGTACTCAAGTTCCAAAAACGTCTGTAGTACAATGCATACTGGCCACCAATAGAAACTATGGAGTGTTAACTCTGGCCATTACAGGGTATGTCACCCTGCCCATGTGTCCAGTATGCATGTACATGCAGACAGTGCACCTCCACCATGTTCACAAATGTACACCTGCAATTCTGTGCTGCACACACCCCACACTTACTGTCCACTGTATAACACATGCTGACACAACTACACACATCAGCCAAGTGGCACATGGGCAAACAAAACACAATTGGAATAAACACTGGTGGAAACAATACAATATTGCTAATTACAGCTTTAATGCATCATGCCTGCTCAGCTACACCTTCAAGGATATCATTACACTTTACTGCTGACAACATGCTACACATTCAACCATTGTTATACTTTATCAAAGTCACCCTGTGCATCAGCACCATGTTAGCCTGTTCCTGTATCAATGTTACAGATGACAGGAGGTGGCACAGGTTTCATCATATGCACAGGGTGTGTTGTTGGTTTGCCAGAGGCCTACACTGAGCCATCGACATGTGTGTGAGTGTGTGAGGGCCATGAGTACTGTTATGGACCAATGTTGATGTAATGTGTGCGGGTATGTGTTTGCCCTAGGTTTCTGGTTTATATGTGTGTGTCTGCATGCACACAGTTCCACCATGTGGCTGCCATATACGGGGATTTGTGGGACAGCTACAGACTGTACCTGGCAGGCTTTACAGATCACCATCTCTGGCCATGGATATGGAACCTGTGCCTGGCGGGGTAATACAGACAGTATCAGGTACTAATCCAGACTGGGTACTATCCTCAGAGGTTGACATATGTCCACTGGATCCAGGTCCCTGCTGGGACTGGCCAGAGTCACGTGCACGTGGTCTTCTAGGACGGTCTAAGGACAGCCCCCCCCAACATTGCTGGGGCTGGTACTGGCACTAAGGGAGCAGCTGTGACTTGCTGGATGTCCATGGCAACCTCCAGCTGCTGATGTTGCTGGCATACATCCATGTTGACATCTCAACCGTCCCGCACTGACACATGAACATGACATTGTGTAGGACATCCAATGTCTCACCCCAACGTCTATCAATGACCTCAGTGTAATTACATATGGCACCTGCTAGGTCATGGAAACTGTCATTTACAGAGGTGTTATGAGCCCTCTGTGCCCTTAGTCCCTGTCTGGTGTACCGCTCCATTCATGCCTGTGCCTCCATGACAGCCTGGAACATGCGTGTGGTTGAAAGAGTTGTGGCACATCTGCCAGGGGCATGATGACCAGCAGTGCTCTGACGAGAATCCCTGGGCATCTGCCTATGTGGTACCATTCCAGACATCTGGCTATGGCTGCTGTGTCCTGATACATATGCTATAGATACCACACTGTCCTGGCCAGTGTCATCCGTACACTGTCCCTCAGCAAAGGGCAATGGTGATGATGGATGTACAGGCAGTATGACTGTGTGCATTGATGGGGTGGAGACTTGTGTACTGTCAATTGGTGGCCCAACAACAGACCCTGACAAACCTGCCTGTGCCTCAACACACCTATCCTCATGATCACTGTCTGTCTCAGAGACATCAGGTTCCCTGCTGTACTGAACGAGCCCCACCTCAGCACCTGTGAGAGGAAAACAGGAAACACACTTTAAGACCTGAACATGATGTCAGACCACATGCATACATGCACACATGCGCATGCACGCATGCACACATGCACACATGCACACATGCACACATGAACATGCAGACATGCGCACATGCACATGCGCACATGCACACATGCACACACACAAATACACTCCTCCCTAAAGCATACACACACACACAACACCAGCAATCTCAGAACATACTCAATAGCAGGTGATGGTGGGGTACAGTATCACAAGCAAAACAGTCATATCACACATGTCAGCATGCAGGACATATGTTGCTCAACAGCATGCAGTGCAAGTGTAGACAGTCCTTGTTACTAACACTATATATGGCTTTGATGCATGTGTTTTGTTATTAGGTGATTGGCCTCCCCCTGGAACGCAATGCATACATGGACACAACATTGCTGTGCAAGTATTCAAAACTCTGTAATGTACTGTGCACCATAACTCACAGGTCTACATACCATGTCTGAATGTGTATCTCTGTGTCAGATAGGTATCCAATGCTGATTACAGCCTCTGTGTCTTTAGCAAATAATTGTGGACACAGTTTTAGCACATGCATGATGAGTATTCACACAACATCATCAGTGGTACATGTATAATTGATGGAATACCATTCGTCCACATAACCAATGTACAGTAGTTATGGTGAGTGTAGATCGTATTGTGGACATGCCAGTGGCATCCATGACATGGCATGCTAAAACACAACTGCATATTTAAACATCACACATACCCAATGTGTGTCATATGACCTAGCCACTCAATAGCATCACAAGACATATATGTGTCAGTTGTGCAAATGGTGATTGGTATGCATATTGTTTAGAGGTGCATATGTTTGCACACACACAACATTGAGGTGTATAGCAATGAAAGCTATGTGTAGTACTGTTGTTACAATAACTGGATGGGGTATAGTACCATAGGCCATCATCATGAAGCATCATGTGGTCACTCAAGGCTACAAATGTTTCCCAAATCAGCACTAATCATGCTGTACTGGAACTCTACTACCTTGGCTACATTCATCATTTCACAACCAGTTGTTACATGGGTTTGTAAGGAGGCCAATAAGGAGCATTCCCTGACATGAGTGTGTAGTGTGTTGAAGAGTGTTTAAATGCAACATTATAGGCCTCTACCCCTCAGGTATATTATGTGTAATGTATGGATGAGATTTTGGATACTGGAGTGTGTCTTTACAGAGGGTTTGTGAATCCTTTATGTGTAGCAAGTTAAAATGCTCTGTGTATGACATAGTTGTGTATGTTATGTGTATGTTGAGTATCAACTTTGCCTATCCAATGGTCATTACAGTGTAGCCACATTTGTTTGAGATGATCTGGGTATTGCATGTGTTTGAGGCAGCTAATCACATTAGTGGGATGTGTGTGGTCTTACACCAAACATACACACCATGCATTATGGGTAGGTGTGTTACATGTGTACATGGCCTACACCTTAGCTATGACATGTACTTTTTATTTACAATAATAAATGTAGAACACACTCACCAGCATCTGTCTGCTGCCTTGATGTCACCCCAGAGGGACCTACATAGAGATGAGACAGTTTGTCAGTGGCCACAACTGTGGCATTGCTACTGTGTGTTTGCAATCTTACAGTAGAAAAACAGTTTACATTCACAGGCCTACAGATTATGTTCCAAATGATCAGTATTGCACAACAACAGGCTCCACATCTTCTAACTACACACTCCACATCTCACATATGCATGATCTACCAATACAGATAACAGTAGTCTACAGATATGCCATGTTACCTGCATGGTCCATGTGTGGTTGCTGGGTGGCTCCAACCTCCATCATGGTGTATGTCTGCTGCTGTTGTTGTTGGGCAGGTGCCATGAGGCTCAGGAGCAGCTTCTCCACTCTGGTGAGGGGGGGTGGATATTAACACCACCTCCTGTTGCAAGTTGTTGTCTCCGCACATCAGAAGCATGCTGACAGACATGTCTGAGTAGATCACTGCAGTGGTGGCGTACCTGCTCATATGTCCGGTTATGCAGGCCTACCTCATTTACCCTCTGGACAACATCTTGCCACATTGCAGTATGTTCCTGCTGGTTCTGGCTGGTTCGTGAGAACATTAGACTCTAGTGCTGAATCATATAGCTAGTAATGATCTCATCTTCAGCACTACTATAGCTGGGATTTCTGTGATGTGCCATGATCCCTGGAAGACATAAAGAAAAAATATGTCTGAGCACGTCATATGGCACATTTAACATTATACAGTACAGATATCACTGAACTGCCATATATAGCAACCTATTAGCTAACTGAGAGTGAAACACTTTAATTACCACTTATTACTGCTCACCCCACAACTGCTTGAAAGTGCCTGGCTCACTCTATCTAATGAACCATGTTCTGCACAGCAACAAAATAAAATCACTATATAAGACTATACAAGAGTACCTGGCACACTGTGTGCAACACAATGCACCACCTGGCCACAGAAGATATACATCAAGCTGATGTGTAAAGAAACATGTCATCCATCACAATGAGTGTAAATCTCAGTAAATGTATTACTATTATACCACACAACTTGTAAATGGCAAACCCGTGGCCAAAATATCTGCACAATTGGGAATATAGGTCACATACTGCTGTAGTTCACTATAAATCTTGCTAGATACGCAGTTATATGTTTTACCACACATATGACAGAGGACATGTTTCAGACATACCCAAACACACATCAGACATAATTACAGGATACAAACGTATGGCAACCCAGATAAGCTTTACATGTGTACTATACAGTACTGTGTGTCAGTACTTACAAAACATTAATCTTGGGGAATGTAATCTGTGATGAATACAGGGACCACACAAAACAGTGGATGCAAGCAATGTGGACATACACCATACTTTGCTGTACAGGCCCAGAGCTTCAAGTAGTACTACAGTACACACAGGATTTGGATTCAAAATCAGTACCAATCAATAATCATAGATGTAGTGCTTTAGCCTCCAATGACACACCCTAGTTAAAACCAAGGGACTTAATCACACTGTATGCCATAGCACTTTTCTGCCTAGCAACAGAATACACAGCTTTTGCTGGGATCAAAGCAAGGACCCATAATACCATGACATAAACAGTTTCCCACTAAGCTATCCCACAAATACATATCTTTGATGTATTCAAAAACACTTTGACCATCACAGTCAGTCAACAGTACAGAGAATCTATTGCAACAAGTAGATGTAGGTGTGTATGAGTATATATGAATCTCTCTCTCTCCATCTCTCTCTCTCTCTCTCTCTATATATATATATATATATATATATATATATATATATATATATATATATATGCATATATACATATACACATCCATTGGTGTACATATACATATATATGTAGGCACATATACATTTCACCTTTCATAGTGGGAATATCAATTATACAAAGGATGTGAGGTGTACAGTAATGTAATAATATTGCACAGTCTTGTGATAAATGCATTGAAAGTGTTCACAGCTCAGGTAGCTTTAGCAGGCCTCACTGGCTTCAACACTGCAAACTGAACAAACCACACACACTGTTTAACTACCACATGTCATATACCAGCACTGTATGCTGTCTTGTTCATCACACACTTAAACCTACATACAAATATGCGCATACTAACCTTCACCAACATATATATCTCCACCCTTCACAAACAGATGCAATATGTCCCCTGCTCTATGCACATATACAAATGTGAATATATATGACACATATATATTTCTCCGTATGTGTGTGACATACACACACAAGGTCCACACTGCTGTAAGTCCCTGGACCTCACAGTTGAACTGTTGGGCCTTGCTGCAACACAAACAGGTGTCACATGTGAACACACACTAACATTAGAGGGGGTATATATAGCTACAAATGCTAGATAAGCATACTAGACTGCTACAGCAGTTGCCAATGCTAAGCTACACTTTAATATGACTATCATGCATGTGTTGCTCTGTCACACCCACATTTATATAATGGCAGCACTAATCCCCCCAACAGCCATTGGCCACACTACTGTACAGAACACAGATAACATGGATCAGATTTTTGACATTTAATGCTGAGCTACACATTTCACAGGTATGACCCACTGCCCACAGGTACACACTGTATTGTCCATAGCAGTAGTTAAGCAGGACATCTGTGCATAGATAAGTACTGCTGCCACATATGAATGGTTCACATTATGTAGACTACTCTTCAAAAACATCTACTACATGCCAGTAAATACATATGTGTCACATACCTTTACTTTGCATGATTTGGTATTATTTCTTTTTCTTTTTCCTTTTCTCTGTCTCTCTCTCTATGAGTCTCTCTCTCTCTGTTAGTCTCTGCAATAGAGTGATTGAGTTTGTTGGCAGTGATTGCAGCCTGCTTTTGTAGGTATTTGCACATGAGCATGTGATGGCCTCTGCACCAATTAGTGGCCACCATTTGCTAATTGCATGCAGCCTGCAGTGTAGTAATTGCAGTAATCACTGTATAGCAAGTACTATTGTCATTACTCATTACGTGTAATTCACCAACTTTCTGGTCAAAGTCAGTAGTTTTCGGAGGGATTCAGGGGGACAGAGCTAAATTTTGTTTCAAAATCAGGGACATCCCTAAAAATTAGGGGCAGTTGGGAGGTATGGCCTCTGCCCTAAACAGATATGCCAGTGTTTATCCTGCTGTGATACTGTGTGGGGTTTGTAAAGTGATGGTGTAACATTATTTCCTGCTAGAATGGCTGCTTTTCTTATCACAGTCATGTAATGTAATGCCACAACAACTGTTGGTAAAGATCCACAGAACAAGTTGTGTGGTATGACATTCCTATTTTTTCTTTACATTCACTCATTCTGATGCATGATATATTTATTTCAGCACCAGCTTGTTGCATATCTACCGTGTCTTAGTGGTTCTTCATGCAGTGTAGTGTGTACAAGGTCCCGGGTTCGAGACTGACAGAGGTGTTTTATTTTGCTGCTGAGCAGAACAAGGGCCCTCACATACAGAGTGACTAAGGCACTTTTAAGCAGTTGTAAGCAGTTTTGTGCAGGTTTGCGCGATGCTTAGCAATGCTTAGCTAAGCGCAAACATGCACACTCGTACAAACCTGCTAACTACTGCTTAATAGTGCTCCCGCTAACCCCCACACTCATTTCTTTGAAAGAAAGAAAATGGGGAGATAGGAAAGTGGTGAAAAAGGGGCACAAAGAGGGAAAGACAGTAGGGGAAAATAGCTCGGGATGTGCAGGACGGGAGTAGGGAAGGGCCATAGCTGCCCATTTCTTTAACAGCTACAGCTGTGCATATGGAATAAATTTGGAGGTAAATATGAAACCTTCAAGCCTTGAGAGAGGGGTGAAGACAACAAAGTATGTTGTAATGCCAATTAAATTACATTTTATGTGTCCAGGGGACATGTGTGCAAAATGGGCAGTATTTTATGTGGCATAATTTTTTTTTGGGAGTAGATTGCCCCTTTTTTTTTTCAGGTGAGAGTGGAATGTGGGGTAGGGGAAGTAGGTATATTTAGGGGGTAGGTTGGGGAGGTAAACAGACAAGACAAACAAGATGGATACAGGGGCAGAATATGACACATGTGGTGGGTGAACACCATTGACGGGGAGGGATGTTTAGAAATCGC
This sequence comes from Protopterus annectens, assembly GCF_019279795.1. NCBI lineage: Eukaryota > Metazoa > Chordata > Ceratodontiformes > Protopteridae > Protopterus > Protopterus annectens. The sequence continues at coordinate 880,691,109 of NC_056729.1, forward strand.
AAGCCTATGAGCCCACATATGGCAACAGTGGAACTGAGATTCCCCACCCATGGGCAGTCACCACTGCACCTTCACAGCCCAGAGGATGGCTGTGCTGGGGGCTGTGTAGGAGGGCCAGGCTGACCCAGGAGTTGCACCACTCATGCCTCAAGCTGGCGTAGAGGTTCTGCAACAGAACGCTCAATCTCTCTACGCACCACAGCCCGGACCATTCGAAGGGTGATAGGTGGCCCTCCTCCACCCACGCTTGCATGGGGGGCCGAGCCCCATCCCCTGCAGTACTTCCACCTGAATGTGGCACATGGCCAATGGAGGAGGAGGTCCCAGGCTGGGCACCGGACCTGCTGGTGCCAGGTGCCATGGCCAGCTGAGGTGGGATAGGTGGGTCCGCTGGGACCGGCCTTCCCATACGAACTATGTTTTGGAGAATTTAATAAAGATATGGGTTAGTAACAGTCAACAGCATTCCCAGTTAGTTATAACAGCATGCAGAAATATTCCCATTAACCCAACACACCAGAGTTTCAACAGTTGAAAAGCAAGCATAACACATGCATATATAGAACAATAGTGGACATTACAACAGCATGCAGGTTTAATTAATGGCAACAGGCCACCAATATTGTGGTATTTGAACAGGGCACATGCATAGAAATGAATGCAAATATTTATAAACCAACAGGACATATGTCCCAACAAATGTTTTGAGATTAGACATACCCATTGAGGTGTGGAATTGCATTTTATGCACATACAGTAGGGTGGAAAAGATAGCTCAATGAACAACTTATATATCCTTCTAGTTTACACTACATTCCTATTAACTGCAGTTATATGCCCCTTACATGTGTTGTTAGACTACCCAATGTCCTTTTATTGTGCAATTGGATTTTGCTAGATCATTAAATACATGAGCTGTATCTGACATACAAACTGTCCAAGATGCAGATGTCACTGCTACATATTTTGAGAGTTGCTCACACACACTACTGCTGTGATGGTACACTGACAGCTCTACTTTCATATAATTATCTAGATATGTTCAGGTGAAATTATCAGCTATATGTTAACAGCTCCCTACATTTCTGGCAGCACACTGACATTTCTGGGGAACACAATACCAAGCTACTCATGTGCCAGATTAACCTGTACATGCTGGGCATGAGCCAACAGTTAAGGGCTGTAAATATGCATAAAAGCTACTGGCACTCCCTTCATCCACTTTATATGTGCCTACTCAAGTGTGGGTTAACTAACACTGCTTAATACAACAGTACTATTTCTAAAATGCAACAGTACAACAACATATCAAAGAAAATCACACAGATGCACTCCAGGAATTATACCTACATTAAAGAATTATTACACCTTTATTTATTGGGTTAAAACACTTTTTTGAAGGCTCTCTCATTTATTTTATATAACAGTACATGCAGAATAATTATTAAAGAATTATTATACCTTTATTTATTGTGTTAAAACACTTTTTTGAAGGCTCTCTCATTTATTTTATATAACAGTACATGCAGAATAATTACTAACCTGCCTGGTGATGCAGCCTTTGCAGCCTATCTTCATGGGCTTGCTGATTCATAGCCTGGACACCTGCAGCTGTGAAGTAAATGCAGTGATAATGAGACATACCTATCCATAGTATAGACAAGAATATCAATTCTTAAATACTTAATACAATGGCTACTTACTCAGTACTGGGGCATTTGCCATCCCACAGGCCTCCTGGATCCACTGGTCCAGTTGATCCTCCTTGCATCGTTTCAGGTCAGAGTAATGGTGCCTGACCTGCTCACCAGTCCGAGGAACACCAGTGGCACTGGTGAGATCATGAGCTAGACAGTTCCAGGCCTCTGTTTTGTATTGGGTGCCCTGGTACTGGCCCTGCAGAAGTCTTTCCTCATGATTGTGGACAAGGAGCCAAACCATTACGTTGGTCTCCTCAATACCCCAACATTGCGCTCCAAATCGAGTGCCTTCTCCAACACCGGCCATGCTGACTGCAGAAGGGAGCTACAACCAGTTATGGCAAGTATTCCCGCTTGTGGAGCTTAAATATGCATTTCCCGCACTTATTTGTGATTGGCCAGTTTTGAAAACTCACCTGTAGGCACACCTGCTTAGCTGATGTTAGCAATTTTTCATATTCCTTTGACAGATATGCATCTGTTGAAAGTGCATGGTTATGAAATGCTGTCATGGCTTAGTGGTTATGTAGTGTGACTATAGGGCACAGTATCCTGAGTTTGATCCCTGTCACTGTTTTTTATTTTCCTACTGGCCAGACCTGAATGGTTAAGGTACAGTGAAGGAGTTGTGGCCGTGTTTAGCCGACTTTGCTCAACTTTGCCCGATGTTGCACAGCATTGCTCAACGTTGTCTGACATTGCCCGACGTTGCTCAACGTTGCCCGCTGTTGCACTGGTTAGCACAGTACGCAGCTACACGCAAACATATTCTGTTTGCGCTAGTTTGCGCGATGTGCAGCACCATGCAAAGACATTGCGCTAGTTAACGCAGTGCTCAGCTATGAGCAATTAAATATAAATATGCTCAATACTGCTAAAATATGCTTAGCAGTGCATTACATTGCTTAAAATAATTTATTCATGCATCAGTATGCATAACCATTTCACCTTCCTCTATATATATATATATATATATATATATATATATATATATGTATATATATATATATATATATAAAATTCATTCACTACTACATATAACATTTCAATGCTTTTTACAAAACTTTAAATAATACATGTCAGGAAATATTTTTGTATACAGATTTCCAACAGAAAATGAAAAGTGTAGTGGTGGGACTCGAACCGGGAATGCCTCCTCTTTGTGCGAAGGCTCTAACCACTATGCTATTGCTATTTTGCTTAATTTGCATATATTTTTCTTATTATCCTCTTCGGTGTCTAAACTACTAACTGTAGCTAGGCAATGGGCAAACCCGCGCAAACAAGTGCAAATATGGGCAGCTGTATCAGAAATGAAAAAAAAAACATTTCTTTTACTTTTTATATTTGTACGGGGTTTACTATATGGGGGAGATTAGTGTTAGAATGTACACATGTGAGCGGACTCGCTCATGTAACTAGACATTTCCCGAGTTTCAAACTTGCAGGGGCATGGATTTTTGGACTGATCGGCAGTCCGACACACCCCCTACACTCGTCCACGCTCAGTGTTAGTTTTAGAGTTGAGGCAGTGCACCTCATTAATATGCATGGCGCGCTGCTGTCTTACTCTTAGTCTGGCTCTTCCGTATAAGACTAATTTAGTCTTACATGGAAGATTAGTGAATCCTGGGGAAAGTCTTTGTATCAAATAATATATATACTCTAAAATAAGTGGTGTATCTATAATGACTTGTCCACTTTCAGACCTTAATGCTATAAACTTTACATTAACTACACATACAGATGATTTAAGATTTCTACAGAGAATTCCTGCTTACATAAGTTAAATGACTTAAGGGAATGGATAATGAAAGAAATAGACATGTTTATGGAAACAAATAATAATGGTGAAGTGACTGATACTATACTATGGGACACCATTAAAGTTTATATATACGGTAGAATAAAGTCTTGGTACCTTAAAAAAAGGAGAGAGTGGGACAAAGAACTTTTAGACTTACAAAAAAAAATAGACAAGATAAAAATGGATGCAAAACTAAATAACAAAGTAGCACATAATGAAATTACTAAGTTAAATCAAAAATACTTAAAAGTTCTGAATCATAAGGTAGCCATAAACCTGGAAAATTGAAATTACAGTATTATGCTGTAAATCCCAAATATCTACATAAAATAGCAGTTTGTTTGTGTCTTTTGGCTTTTCCCGGTTAGGGGTCGCCACAGCGAAACTCCGGTCCGCTAATGATTGGCAGTAGAGTTTTACGTGCTGACTTGCTGGGCCTAATGCACAACCTTCAACGAAGGAACGCCCGTTCACACATGTCGCCACACAGAAGATGCTCTAACTGAGAATCGAACAGGCAACGTCTAACTGTGAGGCGACAAAGCTACCGCAGCACCACTACTGCTATTTTTATGTTTTATCTACATAAAATAGCAGTAAGATCCAATAAATAAATAAACAATCAAAACCTTATTAATGAGATTAAATATAAAACTGATGGTTCAGTTAAGAGTACATCTAACTTAATGGGCATATTAGAAGTGTTCAAAAACTACTATAAAGATATAAATAATAACACACCACTTTTGGAGACAGATAATGTAATAAATATTTTTATTCAAGAAAATATAACTACTAATGTGTCAATGCAACAAAATAACATATTAAATAAACAAATAACACTAACAGAAGTGAAAGGGCAAATAAAAAAATTAAAAGATAATGCAGCTCCAGGACTGGATGGAATAATTCCTGAACAATATAAGATTTTTCCGAATATATAATAAAGAAAATGACAAGTGCCTTTACTATGGTTAAGCAAAAATGTATAACACCCCCATCATGGAAATACTCAATTATCTCCCCCATATTAAAACAAGGTAAGGACCCAGGATCCAAATTATAAAATTTTCATTCAAAAAAAATGTTGTCCACAAATTGCTTGTAGAATGACACCCTAGATTTACTCCTCAAATTCATATAAATCTAAGGTGTCATTCTACAAGCGATTTGTGGACAACATTTTTTTAATATGGGAGGGGCAACAATCTGAGTGGCTTGGATTTGTTGAATATTTAGAGGAAACAACTGACTTTCTTAAATTTAAACTTAATTCATCTAATATAGAATTATGTTTTTTAGATGTAAAATTAACCAAGACAAATAATGATAATTAATACCAGTATCTATCAGAAAGACATTCAGATGAATAGTTATATTCATAGATCCAGCATGCATGCACACCATGTGTGTAGGGGGATAATTAAAAGTCAGTTTTTATGTGTTAGCAGATTAAATACTTATGATATTAAATGCCAAGAACAAATGGATGAAGTGGAAAATGAGTTTATGGAGACAGGTTACCACTAGGAGATATTAACTGAAATTAAAAATAAGATTATTAAGGAAAGGGGTCATACTGCAAGACCGTATTTTAAAAGATCAGGTTCTGGGATTATTAATAACAACTTTCAGGACAGTAATGTAACTTTTTTTAAAATCTGTTAGTATGTCTCACAGCCAGCGTGTTCACCAGCTCTCTCCCTAGTCATTTTCCATCGGACAATAACCCCTGCATGGCACAGGTACTGTACTCCATAACCAAGACTGGGTCCCATCCTTCAGCTTCAAGAGCTTTCCACCTAAAAGACTGCCAGAAAACTCTCTCCCTAGCCATTTTCCATCTGACGATAACCCTGCATGGCACGGATACTGTACTCCATAGCCAAGACTGGGTTTAATCTTAAAATCTTTTAATCTTAAAAATTTTATCGAGAGAGACTTGCATAGTAACCATAGAACTGGAGGTATGTTAAAATGTGAATGTTACAATTATTGCAAGTTTATTAAAACTTCAGTCAGGTTTACAATAAGAAATTTTACCTATTCCATTAGTGGTAGATATAATTGCAACAGCCCAGGAGTGGTTTATTTAGCTGACTGCCAAAGCTGTCCACGGCTTTATACAGGAAAAAACGAAAGACAATTGAAGCAACAAATTTATGAACATCAGTACAGCATACATAAGCAAGATTGTAATAATGCACTAGCAAAGCATGTAATTGAATTTCCTGGGCATTCCTTCTTATTTCTTGTGATAGAGCAGATTAAAGAAAGCATTAGAGGTGGGCCATGGCAATTATTATTGGAGCAAAGAGAATTATGATGGCAAGTCCTAACCAATGCTTATATGAACCCAGGTTTAAACGAGTCATGTTCCTTAAAATGTTTATTAAGATTAAAATCTTTGGAAATACGTTAACTTGTTAAGAACTCCCTTTTTTACATTGTCTTGGAGACAGGTTTAAGATTTTCATACTGTAGTTAAATGTATTTTTATATGTTTTAGAGAGGGTGTTTATTTATATAAACATAACAATATATACATATATATGTTTTTATATACATATACATATTATGTTTTAGTTATGTGTAATGTTTCTTTAATTATGAATTGATGACCTGATGATGTCACTGTTGGTGGTTTATTTAAACCAAGAAAGTATTTTCTTTCATGTTTTTTGTCTGAAGAAGGTTGTACATTGTTACGCCCAAAAGCGCTAACAATAAATTTGGAAGGTCTGGTATACCATGTTGCCTTTTTGTTCTCTGCAGTTTTTTTTTTTTTTTATGATACTTCTTTTAGGGGACATACACCCCAATTCTGGACCTGTTCCCAACTCTTCCACCAGTATCAGTCCTCCTATGAACCCAGGAGATGTATTCTTCCCAAAGAAACATATATCCTTTTACTCAAAAAATACTCACAGTATTCTTAACAAAGTCAGCTAATTCCATGCCTGGATATCAAATCATTCTCCTGACATCATCTCTCTAACAGAAACCTGGTTATAGTCACAAAACTTAGACAAAGACATTCTTCCCCAGGATACAATATACTCTGCGTAGATCACCAAAATAAAAAGGGGGGAGGCGTAGCCATTGTTTACCCCAACCACCTTACACTTACTAGCCCTATGAAACCTATGACAACTTTTCCACCTGCAGAATTACTCACAGCTAACCTAAAACTCAGTGTCACACTAAATCACAGTAGCAGGCATCTGCATTCCACCAGGGGATAACATTCCTCTGCTGGAGAACATTCTCTCATATTTTTCTCATCACATTCCCAATGAAACCATAGTCCTTGTGGATGTTAATATTAACTGGTTAACTCTGTAATCCAAATTCTTCACTTCATATCAATTTATATGGCTTTACACAACTAATCGCCCAACCTACCCTACTAATAACTCACAAACATCTCGCACCCTTATAGACCAGGCACTAGTCTCAAACCCCTCCAAATACCATAACCCAGAAACTCTTCCAAACACTTTCAGTGATCACTCCCCTATAAAAGTGCTAAGATTCACTTCCCACTTCCCTAAACCATATAAATATATTACCTGTCGTCACCTATCTAACTTTCACCCTGATACTTTCAAACCTCTCCTCTTTACAGCTAAATGGCAAGTCCTCGCTGAACTCCCTCTAGATGAAGCTGTTCAGGCTTTCAACTCCACTTTCCTTAACATATTTAAACTCACTAGCTCCTCTCTGCAAAACTCACATAAAATCCAATGTATCCCCCTGGCTATCAAAAACTACTTGCACCCTAATGAAATCTAGAGGCAAGGCATGGAAAATATGGACACATACCAAACGCCCTCAGGAATTACAGAAATATAAAGAACTCAGAAATCTGGCAAAAAACATATAAATAAAGAGAAACATGACTTTTATCTCAACCCTCCAAATGTTCTAAAATCAGATCCCAAAAAATTTTGGAATGCTATTAATCAAATACGTTATCCTGGAAATCCCTCCTCTCCAAATCCATACCCAGACAAAACACCAGGAGAAATACCCACTGTCTTTAATACATAATTCATCGAATCCATATCAAAACTAATTAACCCTAAAATGAACTCCTCCACTACAAACTCATCTAACCTCCCTGAACCTGCTCCTTCTACAGACTCTACACATACCTTCTCCCTAAAACCTGTGCATATTAGTTATATCAGAGCTCTACTCTCCAAATTAAAACCATGCTCAGTATCAGCTGATGGTATCCCTGCAACTTTTCTTCAGTTTGCAGCTAACTCTCTAGCTTTTCCTGCATTTATACTAATAAATCACTCCATCTCTGTGTCTAAATTTCCTTCCATTTGGAAACAATTCTATTCTCTACCTATCCACAAAGGAGGTAACTCTTCAGATATAACCAATTTCAGACCGATTACTATACTCTTCCCCTTCTGTAAAATACTGGAAAAATGTATACATAGACAAATCATACAATACCTAACACAGGAAAATCTGCTCACACCCACCCAACATGGATTCCGTCCTAAACATAGCACTATTACAGCCCTAATATCCTTCCTCCAAACACTCTCTCTGGCCAGAGATGACCACAAACTTCTCTCGTGCCTTTTCCTAGACCTTTCAAAGGAGTTTGTCACTGTGTCTCATACTCTTCTCTTGGAAGAATTATCTAACCTCAACTTCTCCTCTGATACTATTGCATGGTTCTCTAGCTACCTCACTAATAGACAGCAATCAGTGAGATGGCACTCTGCACTATCCTCCCTGCACCCAGTAGAAATGGGTGTTCCCCAAGGCACCATACTTGGCCCATTACTCTTTAACATCTTTACTAATCAAATCTATACCTCTTGTCCTCTGTCTACCCTAATACAATATGCTGACAACTCCACAGTCATTACCATTGCCAACTCTCCCTCAAAACTCCTTTCAACCACTCAGACATCTTTCAGCTCAGTGGAAACCTGGCTTTCCAATAACCACCTCCTTCTCAACCCTAAAAAAAACAAAACTGTTACTCTTTCTCCCCAAAAATGCTAACCATATTAAATCCAACTTTTCCATAGAATCTCTTAACAATACTCTCATTGAGGTAGAATCCAGCACAAAACTCCTTGATGTCACCATTGATGATCAGCTGAAATTTGACCTACATGTTAACAATTGTATTAGGAAGAATCACTAGAAATCAGGGCTCCTCTATAGAAACAAAAAGTTCCTCACAACTGAAGCCAAAGTTCCCCTCTCTCATGCCGATCTCCAACCCAGTCTCTTATATAGCTTCCAAATTCTCACAAATCTGAACTCCATACTCCAGGCCAAACTAGAGGCCACCTACAACAAAGTAGCCAGATTTGCAGCTCAACAAACCTATAAATCCCATCATTGTCTTTCCCTAAAATATCTAAACTAGGTCAAACTACCCCATCACCTTCTCCTCTCTCAGCTGCAGATCATTCACTCTATCCTATACCTACCTTCCTACTGTCCAGCATTATCCTTCCTCATCTCCTATTATTCTCCTTCTAGACCACTCTGAAGCTCTACACAAGACCTGCTACAAGTATGTAAACCCAAGACCTAAGCAGGGTGCAATGTCTACACCTATCACCCAACAGTTGCTTGGAACAAACTGCCCCTGGAAATCAGGACCCTCACTAATCCTAAACAATTTAAGTCAGCCACCAAAGAACACTATAGAAGTCTATGGGCTTATCACTGTACTCACCCACTATAAGCACAATCTACTAATGCCTTTAGGAAATACTCAATATTTTATCACCTGACAAACTGATTTTCTTCGCAAAAGTATTGTAATCTGTTGAAATTTCTGCTAATCATGAGTAAGACTTATAGATATTGTAATGAACCTCTTATGTATTTTCTATTTATTGTAATAATGTTTCTGTTTATGTTGCAACTGCTTTTTAAGTGGAGATTATCTCCACAGGCCTCTGCTGAAAAAGGGTTACTCAGCTCAGTCGGATACAACCAGTCAACAAATGTAAAATAAAAATAAAAAAAATACTAAATTTACATTATGTTACTACTTATAATAGACGTATTGAGGAAGTTAAGAATATGATTAAAAGAACTGGTGTATTCTTGGGTCTATGCCGGAGATCAAGGAAATAATAGGAGAGAATCCCTCTTTTGCCTATAAGAACTGCCTGAATTTGAAAAAGTGCTTATGTTATAAGGACACATCAACAGTTAAGAAATTCTGTCAATAAGTAAAAATAGGGACTTTTCCTTGTTATAATTGTGCAGCTTGCAGGTATATTTTATCTAATAGCTGTTTTACTCATCCCATTACTAAAAGGGAACTTAAGTTTGGTTGTTTTGCAACTTGCAACACAACTTCTACTGTATATCTAGCCATCTGTGTAAAATGTAGTGCATTTTATGTAGGAAAATGTATACGTAAATTAAAAGGTTGAGTCCTGTAGTACTACTCTGAGATATGTAGGAAAGTAGGCTAAACATGTTATTGATAAGTGTATTGACCATGAGTTTAATTGTAGGGTCATTCAGATTGTATATAAAAATCAAAGAGGTGGGGAACTTAATAATAAATTGGAAAACTGTGAATATAGCTGGATCCTCCATTTACAGGCTGACTCAGAACCCGGATTAAATTTTAGTGTCAGCATCAAACCAGTCCTAAAAATAAAGCAAGCTTGTTTGTATTAAATATTATATTTGTTATTTTAAAGCTGTGATTTTTATTGATGGATTGATGCTTTTACATATTTATGTTGCTTGTTAATATTATGTTTTAGGATTGTATACCTTTAAACTGTTATTGGGCTGTATTATGTGAACATGTGGAATGTTATAAATTGAATGAGTTGAAGTGTGAGTTTTATGCACTGAGGAAGTGTAGATATAACTGAAAGCTTTGCTTGTTGTTTTATTGCTGATAAACTTCACTTGCAGGCGTTTCCAAGTTTGCGTTTATTTTTTTGAGTGTTTATACTCGTACTTGGTTTACCATTATTTTTGTATTTATTTACAATTTCAAGAATGCCAAAATATTTTTTTTTAAAAATTGGGAATACCAAAGAGTGCTTAAATAAAGAACTACTGACATTCTTCTTTAGTATGTCATAATTGCAGTTCCATAACACAACATACACATCCACTGATGCACACACATGTTTCACCCACTTCATATACTGGTGTGCTCATTCCAGGGGGGCACTGCCAGGAAAAGTTTTCTAGATGAGAGAATGAATTGCTACTGTAAGTCCTCCTCACATATGGCATGTTCCTCCAGGCAAAGATGATGAAGAAAAACATTACTGATACTAGATTTGGCAGTGACTGATACAGGGTGTCAGTGCTGCAGCAACCCATAACAGGACTCTGCAACAGGTGCACTGAAGGGTTACTGATCTGATACTCAAAGGCTCCATTTTGTGTCCTCAGCAAATGCAGCACCTGAAATGCACATTGCCTCTGAGGTACACATATCCACCATAGGGGAGAGAGAGCAGAGGAGAGGATTAGGTCCTACTTTGACTCCATTAGCATCCCTGGTAAGGCTGCGACACTTGGCATTCACCAGCAGACGTGAAGATCAGTGATCCAAGCACAAATGAATGTTATGCATAGCACTGTAGATATAAGAGTATGCTCTGAGGCATGCAGGATGAAGTGAGCTTAGAGTATAGGGGCAGGGAGTGCACAATGTTGTTGATGCCACTGGTGGCAAATGTTGCCTAATACGTGCCTCTGTGAGATACCATGCAATGGCCATTCATCCTGCCTCCACAGGCCATGCCTTCTGTATCTATAAGTCTCACTTCAGACTACACAGACCACTGGTGAGATAATATCACTAACACATGTGGGCACACAACCTGCCACACCATCATGCACACCGTCTAGTTCATGAGTAATGACATTTCCCCAGTTCAATACCTAGAACATCTCATCAAGCTGCACTTGAATGTTCACATAATTCTACCCTTTCCTTGTTGCTTTTGGGCATGTGGCTTGCCACCCCTGCTCAGGGGCACTGACCAGGTAGTTGGCAAAGGTGCTCAGCAGGATCAACACATGGTACCACCCTTTCTTGCCACTGTCTGCACAAAGCTCCAACACTGCAAGCCAAAAATAGTCAACTTCACATCACCACTGGTGAATGTGATCTCTTACTCCTCACAAACTTCTAGATTACATGGTTACAGTGTCCTCCTCCCATGGCACTACCCTATATCACAGTGTTGCACTTACCTGTCACTGTGTCCCCCACACCTGTGCAAGTGATGATGACCGAGCTAAGCCCACCCTTAACCTTTGTGGGTGTGGTTATATATAATGCACAGTGTGGCCTGCCCATGTACTGCTGTGTACAGACTGGATGTGACAACACACATCAATTTATTCTGTGTTTTCTTTGTTATGACCCACAGTTGCACAGCAGCCACCACCTCTTTGCCAGTGCTATGATGTGTTTTGCTCACCACTGTCTCAACTGTGGTACTGCGATGTGTTTACTCCCCTTACTCTCCTCCTTGTCCTTCTTTTGTTACAATCACATGTAGAGGTCCTTGCCAAGATGTTCATTTGCTGCTGCATCTGTTTATGTAGTGCCTCATTGTGCATCATGGCACACACAATAAAAATCTTACTGCAGATGTCTAGACTGTATTGCAGTGCCCCTCCTGACATGTATATACAATAGAAATGTCCCATCAGTAGGCCAAACATGTTTTCCATTATATTTTATATTTCTACATGGACTGCTTATAGGAAATTGCCTGCATGGTCTGGGAGGTTGCAGATGGGGGTCATCAACCAGGGATCTAGAACATATCTGGCATCACCTGCAACATGCAGCAAGCAGCTTGTTATATGTGGCCTGCTCCCTGAATGTATGGTATCTGTGTGAACAGGTCTGTGTATATAGCATGTCGGCAAACTAATCAACCAGACAGATGACTCTATGGGAAGTCCACTCACATGTGTGAATCATGGGAACTACTCATGTGGCACACAGATACATTATAGAACAACTGGCAATTTAGAGATTGGGGGTCCTTCGTGTTAATGCATTTCATGCCCTCATGACAGAATGGAGTCTTCATGGCAACTTATGTGCAATGTAGACTACCAGGACTTCAGAGAAATGGGCCATAAATGTCCACATGGTGCTGGTTCTCTCCTCTTTCGTCATTGGGAATCAGATATGCTTGTCCATATGCTGTAGTTTTTAAGGAACCGATTTAGGACTGTTCATGCTTGCATCTGCAATATATGTAATGTCTCCTCAACAGGTCAATGAAAAGACCCTGTAGCTAAACTGTTAAGGCTGCACATATGTTAGTATCTACAGAAAAGGCCATACCACACATCTCTCCAATTCTACTTGTGAGATGCACAATTAAACTATAAGTCCCTTATAGTCTCTGAGTCTTTTTTGTTTATTTAAACTTGTTTACTAGGGAATTGCTCTGATTTCAATTTCAATCTCAGCCCAAAAATACAAAAACTATCAAAACAAAAGTATACGGGATCTTACAATGAGGTAAATATAGCAACAGTTGGATACATTAAAGCAGGAAATATAGTATAGTTCAGTAACACAAAAAGCGTTACATACAACAGATTACTGCATTACTACATATGTGAGTAGATATTTGCATGCATGCTTTGTGTACATACATAGGGGTGAAGGGAAGGGAGTTGAAGAGGATGGGTGGTATGTGTCAACTAGAGGTTGAAGGTTAGAATAGGTGATAAAATAATTTTAGTAATATATTGCTGACAGCTGAACATTAGAAGTAAGAATATGAAGTAACTATGAGTTGGTTGTATTCAGGCACTATTTGTGCCACCTCTGTTGGTAAAGATGGCCATTATGTGCAACATTGCAGGTTCTGGCTCTGGTTTTAGCTGTTAACACACACTGATGTGTTATTGCTTCAGATATTCCTATTTACACTCCTGTCATGTAAACACAAACCTTGGTGTTCAAGTTGGGTAGGCAGCATGGCGCAATATGCCCATTTCATGCATCTCTAAATTGGTCCACAGTTTTGAGTGTCATCATTTGTATGTGCCTTGTAACTCATTTACAGGAAGATCCTCATGTCCATGTCATTATGCACCCACTAACAAGCACTGCATACTGCACTATTTTGACCCTTGTACAATCATGCTGTCTGTGTCTTAAAACTACCCATACCCTGTGCATTACCCAACCCCTGATAATTTGCACTATGCAATGAACTACATCTGTGAATCCCAGCAAATACATTATGCTTGGCTGCAGTACAAAAGATGAATTTAATAATTTTACCAAATTAAAAAAAAGGAAAGGGAAGGAGCATTTCCTCATACTAAATGAAATTTAAAGTATTGTTTTTTTTTTTTCTGTGATAATATGTGGGACACATGGCTGTTACTCAGATCCAAAATTAAATGCTTACAGCTTTCTTGCATGTGTGAAAAATATGGAGTTGCTATACAATGTGAGCTATTTCTGTATAAATGACAACCAGTCATTAAGAAACTTGGACTCAGTATAGAAGGATGATAAAAGATGTACTATAATAAAGAAGCATAATATGACTATCCTAATATATAAAAATGAAAGTTCATTGCACGTGTGAACTATATGAATTAAAGCAAGCAACATTTTATACTTTGTATATTCAGTGTAAATATTTCACAAACCATGTTTAGAAGAGTGAAACTGATTGGCTCAGTTATGTATGAGTGACAGACTTTTTATTTATTTATTTTATTTAACATTTGTTGACCGGGAATGTCCGACTAGGTTCCACAGAGCCTGTTTTCAGCGGAGGCTCGGGGAGAAACGCTCCAGATGCATGTCTTTGGACTTTTACATTGTTATTTATTGAATTTTTATTACCATGATCTAATGAAATAGATATTCCCTATGAAGCTTACTTAGAGGACTGTACTTAAAAACACACTGTGGAATATTGTTCCTGCATACAAGAATTTCTACTGAATAATAGGAGGCAGAACTTTATTGACTTTTACGAAGTTAAGCTAATTCAGCTGCAGTTTAGCTTTTGACTTGACTGACATACATCTGCCTTCAATTAAGAGCTTTTTTAATTACTTCTCTAAAGGATCTATGTGGGAGCAACTGCCTTCTGCCACAAAACTTGTCTGTGTAATTGTTATCGGTATATGAAAGTTACTGCAGGGATTATTATCTGCTAAGAGTTATGGTATTTTTGAGATAATATAGCACTAAGCATAGCAGACAGAATATGTGTAAGATTTAGCAGTGTCTGGCAACTAAAGCTGTAAGCTGTTAACCAGTTGTTTCCTGTGGGTCAGAGTAACAGGGTTTAATTCTTTCCACCAGCATCTACCTACTGTGTAATTCAAAGAAAGTCACTTAATCAAAAGGTGCTTCTGGCTAACCCATGAAAGGGGATGCTTGTGTTCAGTGGACATATCCAATTAACAAGCTGATAAAACTGTGTAATTCTTTACAAGCAGTTCTTTATCTGCACAGCTTATTTTTATTCATCTGCACATCTGTGTTGCAATGATGTGCTCTCACTGGTATGACAGCTGGGGTGGGGATGGGGGTATTTAGTAAAAAGCATGAACTTAACATGATGCAGTTCAACAGGGATTAGGCATGCATGTCTGCTAACATAGTGTGATTCATGAATGAGAGTGCTATATAATGAATCTTAACAACCACAATAACAACAGTAACATAGGTTCATAGGTTCAAAGGAGGTTACTAGGCTAGTGGCTGTAGGGCCTTTACAAGCCTAGCCATGTTAATCCCAAGTATCCACATTTGTTCTTTTTGAGTAGTTTGCAGAAAGAATTTATGAACACAGCGGGTCTGTGATCAACACTGGCTAGCCCTCTCCATGAGAGATGTGGGTGCCACCCCAGGGGCAAATTTACAGTCTCCCATCCAATTATCTAGGTTGTGTTTGAATAGGGTCAGTGAGGAGCTCTGTTTTACGTGAATAGGAAGCCTATTCCAGAGAAGCAGCAGTGTCTGGGGGACATATCTGTCTCTCCAGCATGTTCTGTTAATGGCACAGACTAGGTTAAGATCCCTTGAGTGAGTGACTCTTGTCCCATTTGACTTGTGGATGTGCAGCATTTCCATTAGGGCAGGGTTGGAGATTGCCCTATAGGCCAGGCACAAGTCACCTCTCAGCAGCCTATAAGATACAGAGTAAAGTGACAGGGCTTTCAGTCTGTCCACATAGGTCATGGCTTGGTGCCCCTGTATTTTCTTAATGAGAAACCTCTGAGGTCTCTCCAACTGCTGCAGATGTCTGGTGAGGTACATGCAAAAGGGTGCGTTATACTCTATTAGTGGTCTGATGAGGGTTGAGTACATTGTGTTTATAACATCCTTTGACCTGGATGCTATATCCTTGGTTGTGAGATGCACTGCATAGAACACTTTCCTTACTACTGTGGACACTTGGTGGTCAAAGTTCAGATTGCTATCAACCTGTGTTCCCAAGTCTCGCACCACTGAGTTGGAACTCGGGGGGTGGGGGTGCTGTCAATATTGTAATTTGTAGGGAATTCCACTTTGCCAAAAGGAATAATAATGCATTTTTTTGTATTTAGTTTTAGACCATGGCTTTGGCACCAGTCATTCATTTGTGTTAGCCCTTCTTGTAATATGCTGACATTGTTAGGGGAGTCAATGATTGCTCCCAGTTTGCAAACATCAGTGAACTTGGTGAGCCAGAGGCTGTCTACTTTGGCCTGGACTTCTGAGAAATAGATGCCAAACAGTAAGAGGACCAGCACAGACCCCTGTGGTACTTCACTGCTGATGGGTCTACTAGTTGAGGTGGAGTCACCAATTCTGACAAAGTGTGTTCTGTTGGTGAGCCAAATGGCTACCCATCTAGTAACATAAGGGTTAATCCCCAGCTGTGAGAGTTTCTCAATGATGCTAGAGTGAGGGATTGTGTCAAAAGCCTTGGCAAGGTCGAGATAGGCCATATGCACTGTCTTACCTGCATCCATGGCTTTGTTGACATTCTTAAAGAAGTCTACCAGGATTAATAAGTGAGAACTACCCTTAATGAAGCCACACTGGGTTGAGTTCAGCCTTTGGAGGTCAACTATGTCCTTGCTAATAAGGTCCTTGATAGTTCTTTCCATGGCCTTGCAGATGAGGATGGTTAGACTTATAGGTCTGTAGTTCCCAGGATCAGTTGATTGCCCCACCTTCATGCAGGGGGATTACTGTTGCTGTTCTCCACTCTGCAGGAACATAGCCAGTTCTCAAGCTATGCTTAAAGAGAATGCCACGTGTGTCCACTAGGTCTTGTTTTAGATTGTTTATTAAACAATCTGGGATATTATCTGGTCCCACTGTGGCCACGTTTTTGGCTTTGGCGAGTGCAGAGATGACCTGTTCTCTAGAGATACCAGGCAGAGGACTAGTGTCAGGTATGCTTTGCGATATGGTAGATGGGGATGAGGTGGTGAAGTTTGCCCTGAATTGGTCAGCTAGCAGGTTGGCGATATCTTCTTGTGTAGTATGAGTGATCCCATCTACAACCAGTTTGGCACATAGTTGGTCATTCTCTTTTAGACTTCAGACATAGTTAAAGAATGCCTTATGATTATCCTTGGCTAGGGTTGCAATTTTAGTTCTGTAATTTGCTTTAGAAGACTTTAAAAGATTTTTGATTTTCTTGTTTAGGCTTAGGAGGGAACTCTTCCTCTGCAGACTGATATCCTTCCTGCATTTGGACAATAGTTTCTTCCTCTTGTTATGTATACTTAAAGTCCACTGTGGTGGCTTGTGTTTACAGGAAAACCCATTTTTGATCTGGCCAGGTACAGCAGAGTTTATGCAGTTGCTTAAGTGTTTGTACAGGGCATTTGTGTACACTTCTGCATAGTGATTATTGATGTCTGCGATTGCAGGTGGTATGAAGCTTTTTATACCACCGCCTAGTAGGCTGTAGTTAGCTTTGGTAAAGTTTTTTTTAAATTTTTGTTCTTGTGAGGGTATCAGTTCCAGTAGTTACTTCAAACAAGACTGATTTGTGGCCTGACCTAACCAGAGAAGGGATCATGCATGGGGAGATAGAGTGACACTCCATGTTGGCGAGTACTGTGTCCAGAACATCAGACCCCATAGTGGGGGTGCAGACTATCTGTTCCAGAGCATTTGTGTTAACAAAGTCCAGGAACCTCTGGGTGAACATGTTTTTGCTTGTGTATGCCCCCCCCATCTACAGAAGGATATTTAAAATCTCCCATGACTAAGGTGTTGGGCTTTATGGCGAGGGACTCTAGTAAATTGAGGTAGGTGGTGTGCTTATCCTGGCTCACAGTGTTGAATCTATAGCTTGCAATGATGTGGTATGGTACTTTCTGAATAGTTAATTGGACATGGAGTAGTTTGAGAGAGTCATGCTGTTTGACCAGTCTCGAAGTGTATTTGGTTTTAATGAAAATGGATACACCACCAAATTTGGTTTCCTCATGCTCATTCTGGAGTCTGAACGTGTGGAAGGCATTGTAGCCTTGCACACCAGTGGTGCTCTCAATAGCCATAAACCATGTCTCAGTAACTGCACAGATGTTTGCATTCCCCAAGGTGAGGAGTGCTTCCAGGGAGTGCAGTTTCATGTTTAAACTCCTAGCATTAAGTAGCAAAACCCTGAGTTTGCCTTGATTAGATTTTGTTACGTTGGAAAATTTATTTTGATATTGCCTAAAAATGGCACTATGGGGGAGGCAAGGGCCTTTGCTAGTATGCGAAAGCCTACGGGGGGGGGGGACAGATGCAGACTATCTCTAGCAAAGCAGCGAGGCCTGTCTACTATATCATCTCAGGCTGACAGATACTAAATCCCCCTGGACTGACAGCAGAAGCTAAGTCAATTGCTGAAGTCAATCAATTTTTGTTTATATTGTGGCATCATCCTCGGTGAGGGAAGGATACTGCTTAGGGCTAGGGACATACCTGTCTGGGAAGCATTATCAGAGAGTTTCATCATCTATCTCTTCATATAGTCCAGAGAGATACATCTCAAGTCATTTACTCTAAAAAGAAGTTATGTACTTACCATAACATTCCATGTGACTTGTTCATCTCGCCTTCATTCTTACTAATGGGGTTTGGAGCTGATCCCTTGGCTCCGAGTCAGCCTACTACAAATATCGAGGTTTCCAAATAGCTCGAGGCCAAGTCCCTTTCCCATGATGCACCTAGAGTTACCTCAGATCTTGTTTGCTGTGTAAAATAATACCATATGTCATTCTATAACTCCATAAGAGAGAAAGTATAGAAGGGTTGAGCAATCAGGAAAGATCTAGCATCTTGGTCTTCTGAAAGCCCAGGAGGGGGTAGGAGGGAGGGACGTTAAGAATGAAGGCGAGATGAACAACTCACATGGAACGTTATGGTAAGTACATAACTTCTTTATATGAAGTTGTTCTATCTCGCCATTCATTCTTACTGATGGGTAGCATCACAAGCACCATCTATCTCGGGTGGCTCACGGGAGTATATTTTTCAGGACCGTGGATCCAAAGGAGGCCCTGTCTCTAGAGGCCTTGTCAACTTTGTAATGAGTGATAAAGGTATGAGGTTTCGACCAAGTGGCTGCTGCACAAATGTTATCAATAGGAAGTCTGGCAAAAAAATCAGAAGATGTAGAAACTGCTCTGGTTGAGTGAGCTTTAATTTTATGCTGTAAGGACATATTGGCAGCTGAATAAGCAAAGGTGATACAATCAGATAATCATTTAAACAGAGTTGTTTTAGCCACTGGCATACCTTTCCTGGAGTCTGAAAAGGAAACAAAAAGCTGATCTGATTTCCTGAAATCTTTTGTTCTATCCAAATAAAATCTGAGCTGTCTGTGAACATTAAGTTTGTGCAGCATGTACTCTAGATTGTTGGAATGGTTGGGGAAGAAAACTGGCAAATCAATAATTTGGTTGAGATTAGTTTCAGTGCAAACCTTAGGCAAAAAAGGAGGGGTTTGTTCCAAGTGAGACTGTCAGCATGGAAAATCAAGTAAGAAGGTTTAATGGACAAGGCCTGAAGCTCTGACACTCTGCGGGCAGAAGTAAGAGCCACTAAAAAGATAGTTTTCCATGACAAAAATTTGAGGTCACATGAGGAAGCTGGTTCAAATGGAGGAAGAATAATGCAGGAAAGCATAAAATTTAGATTCCATGGGGAATAGGGAGATTTCACAGCTGGTCTAATATGAAAGGTCCCTTTGAGAAAGGCTTTGGATAATTTGTGTGACATAATATTCAATCCTTCATATCCCAGATGAAAGTTAGAGATGGCAGCAAGTTGAACATGGATTGTTGCTGCTGCAGCTCCTTTATTGAATATCATGGTCAAGAATTCTAGTATAGAGGCCATAGGGGCTTGGTAAGGATCAATATTGTTTTTAGAGGCCCATATAGAAATAGTTTTCCATTTGCTCAGGTATAGCCTCCTCGTAGAAGATTTATGAGAGGTTTAAAAGAATTTGCTTTGTCTCATTGGAAAGGATATGGATCCTGGCTATGATGGAGCAGTCAAGCTGTCAGCTTCAGGGACTGCACAGAGGGATGAAGTTCCCCTGACGAGGGCATCATAAGGTCCGGAACTGGGTCCAGAATCCAGGGGTCCTCCAAAAGATGAAGTCGAAGGAAGGGGAACCAAATCTGACGAGGCCACTGAGCAACTATTAGAATAATGGTCCTTCCCAGGGCTTTTGCTTTCTGTAATACCTTGGGTATCAACGGGATTAGTGGAAATGCATAGAAGAGACCCGGGGACCAATCGTGAACAAGTGCGTCCCTTGGGGCTTCTCCCGGAGGGGGAATCAGGGCAAAGTAGCTTCTGCATTTCGTGTTCATGTGACTGGCAAAAAAGGCGCAGCAAGGCTGGCCCCACCTGCAGAATATCTTGTCTGCTATTTCTGTCTTGAGGGACCACTTGTGGGGCAACAAAATTGCTCTGCTCAGCTTGTCTGCTATCACGTTGGATTTCCCCGGGATATGCATTGCTAACAGAAAGCGCTGGGTGGATATAGCCCACTGCCATACTCTTAGGGCCTCGTGACAAAGGGGGTATGACCTGGTTCCTCCTTGTTTGTTCAAGTACCAAACCACTGACATGTTGTCCGTCTGAACTGCAATCATGCCCAGAGGAAGAGAGTCCTGGAAGTACTGCAATGCCAAAAGTACTGCTCTCATCGCTAAGACATTGATATGCAGATGTGTCTCTTGATCAGTCCATGTGCCTTGGGCTGTTCTTCCCTGAAAATGCCCCCCCCCCCACCCTATCAGGAAAGCATCTGTGGTCACTGTAGCCGCTGGTGGGGTTAAAACAAATGCACATCCTATCGTAACATGAAGTGAGGTCAACCACCACTGAAGATGCTTCTTGCAGGAGTTTGTGATCATTATCTGGTGAGACATGGGGAGCTCTTGGTAAGACCATTGAGTGAACAATAGCCATTTCAGTATCCGCATGTGCACATGACCCAGTGGTATGGCCAGAATTGCTGCTGCCATCACACCTAACAATTTCAGAACTTCTGATGCTGGAGCCTTGTTTTTGGATATTAGAATGCGGACCTGCTGATGGAGTAGTAAGACTCTTTCTACTGTGGTGGTGGTGGTGTCCAGTTCTGCTCCGATAAAGATGATATGCTGTGATGGTGACAATGCAGATTTTTCTGAGTTTACTGTAATGCCCAACTGGTTGCAGAGTGATAGAGTGGATTTCCTGGCCTGAATGAGTTGATGCCTGATGGTGGCAGTGAGGAGCCAATCATCTAGGTATGGAAACACCTGGAATCCTAAACATCTCAGGTGAGCTGAGACCACTGCTATGCATTTGGTGAACACTCTGGGGGCTGTAGTGAGACCAAAGGGCAGGGTTCAAAACTGGTAATGACTGACTCCCAGCCAGAAGCACAGATGATCCCTGGATGGCCTGGCCATTTTTATGTGGTAGTACACATTCTGGAGATATATCGAGCACATCCAATTGTCTTTTCCTCAGAAGGGAAGTATCGACTGAAGCGTGACCATTCAAAACTTCTCTTTCTTGACAGATCTGTTTAGTCTGCTGAGGTCCAATATAGGTCTCCAGTCCCCTGTCTTTTTTGGAACTAAACAGAATCTTGAGTAAGTTCTGGATCCTGTCTGGTCTGCTGGGACTGGTTGGATGACTCTTTTTCTTAGCAAGGTCTGGACCTCTACTGTTGCTTGTTCCCTGTAACTGGGTGGAACGTCCGGGATTTTTCTTGTCGGTGGAGGTGGTGTGGCAAATGGAATGAAGTATCCTCTGGAAATTATACTTTGTACCCAGTTGTCGTTTGTTATTTTGAGCCAGGCATCTGGGTATAAAGATAAGTGACCCCCGACTGCCTCCAGAGCAGGACAGTCGGGCCTCCTTTCAAGAGCACTGGTAGGGCTTACCAAAGAAGTGATCTCTGTCGCCCTGGTTTTGCGGACCCCCTCTGCCACAAGAGTGGCATCTTCCATTATTGCCCCCTCCTCTGCCACTGGAGGGGAGTTCAACACATGTGCCCGGAAAGGCTCCTTGGGCTTTTTGGAACCACATTTTTCCTCCCCTTTGACCTTTGGGGTAGGGTCTGGTAGGAGTGGAAAAATGGACTCCAAAGGCAGACAGAGTCTTTCCCTCCTGCTCACACCTGGTCAAAGTTTCCTTCACTTTGGGCAAAAAAGGGATGAGCCATCAAAAGGGGTGTTCATAAAGGATGCCTTGAAGGGCTCCACGAAGGAACACAAGTGCATCCAGGAGTGTCTCCTAAGAGCAACTCCTGTACCCACTGTCCTGCTTGTTCCATCAGCTGCATATGAAATGAGGCTCATGGATGAGTTGACAATGGAATTGAGGGTAGCAAGCTGGGAGGCAACTTTATCTGTAGCTCCTGCAGTTACTGTACCCTGAAGTGTATCTCCTGACTCTTTAAGGAGATCTCTTTGTAGTCTCGTGAAATGGGTTAAATAGTTAAGCGAATGGAGTGCAAAAGTTGCTGAACTAAACATGCACTTCCCATATCTATCCATGACCCTGGAGTCTCTGTTAGGAGGATGGATAGATGAGGAAGTTTCAGACATTTCCTTTTTGGTGGCTGCCGCCACCACCATGGCATCAACTGGCACACCTTTGGTCAAGAAGGATTTATCTTGGGGGGCAGATATGAACTTATTAGGCCTCCTAGGGACAGGCTCCATGGTGTCCGGAGACTCCCACACCCTTCGTGAGACCAGCTGCATAAGCTCATCGAAGGGTGGAGACCCAAGAGGTGGAGGGCTGAGACCCAAAAGCCTTCAGGAGAAACAACTCATCTTCAGTAGGGTTGGTGGACTGCCAGTCACCCCTTTGCCTAAGTATTTCAAGTATCTCTGCAAATGAGATATCCTCAGAGGGAGACCGTGGGGAACCTTCTGATTCATCCAAGTCAGTATCGGATGTTAGGGACTCCTGAGGGGAGTCTAAATGTTTCCTCTTACACACTCTCTTCCTGGGAACCTCATCAGTGGGAGCTTCTGGTGAGGTCTCGGAAGAGCATGGGCCACCCAATGGGGTTTCCTGAGGCTCTGGGTTGCTGCGCTTTGCCAGGATCTGTGAAGCAGACACAGGCGCTTTAGGGGATGAAGAAGCCAGACCTGAGGTTGAGGATGTCTTGGGAGACATAACTCTCCTCGTGGCTTCAAAGGCACCCCTGCTCCAATGCGAAGGGACCAACGGATCCGAGAAAACCATCAATACCCCTGGCACCGGGACAGTGGGCTCCGAGCCCGAGGTAGGAGCCGAGCTCATCCAAGCTGAAGCCCCAAGAGGCAGAGTCGGAACCGACAAGTCGGTTTGACTATCGTCCCTGGACCCAACCAGAAAGTGTTGGCTCCTAGAGTCCTCGGTCGGCACCGAGGATGTCAGAGTGAATGGAGCTGAAAACACTGGAGTAGGCATTAGCTCCATAGGCTCCACAATCAGCAAGTCCAACTCCTCCAGCTCCGAAGGACTGGCATGGCTCGGAGGAGGAAGAGTTATAGCTGGCATAAGGTTCTCTGGCTCCAAAGCCGCCTGGGTCGGAGCCGATAACAATTTTGGAAAGGCCGGTGCCTGTAAAAGCTTCTGCACCACACGATCCACATCCAAATCTGAAAGGCTAGCAGAAGACTGAGATGAATGGATCGATGATACCAACTGAAGTAGAGGAGATTTTGGAATTTCGGATACCGGTTCCAAAACCGGGGACCGGATCCGAAAAAAAAAGACAGTCGGCTCTAAGACCTGTGGAGCTGATGTCACAGACTTTTTTGACTTTTTTGAATCCACAGAAGTCTTGCAGGACTTTGAGGACTTATTAGATCCATCCTGGTCACTCAAAGCCTCCTGGAAAGAAGGTTTCAACAAACCCATGTCAATAAGTTTCCTCTTTCTCACTTGGAAAACCCGAGAAGAAAAGGAATGGCATATGGAACATGTTTCTTGTAAGTGTAAGGAACCTAAGAAGTAGACACAAGTGACATGGTTGACAGTAACAGACATCTTCTGCCCACATTTAGGGCATTTTTTAAACCCTGACTTAGGGTGTTTGTCCTTGTCATCAGCCATGACAGAAAAAATGGACACACCCAACAACAACAATATGAATTACCCTTCTAATAAAAAACAGGCTAAATATACACACAAACACAAAAGCCCTTCAAACTAAGGCTAACAACAAGCAGAAATGTAAATAAGCCTTATAATAAAAAACAGGCTAAATATAATCAGACAAGCCCTTAACTAAGGCTAAGAAAATTACACACTCACACACACTTCTTTTTCTAGCAGATATATCAATAATAACAATCACTAAACTGTACACTACTAAAGGTTAAGTCTAAAGCTGTGACAAACATCATTAAGTAAGCACACAATACTATTACTAAGCAAAAAAAGTGACAGAAAGTCACTGATTAAACAACTTTTTAGTCAGAAATCTAAATAGGCCCAATAAAAAATGAGGCCAAATATATAAGTAAGAAAAGGCACACAAGGGAAAGGGAAACTACAATATAAAACTGTAAGAGCTTAGCTAGCTAACTATCTAACTAGCTATTATTTTCAAGAAATATCAATAATATTTTGAAATGTAAGAAAAGTAAGCTGTTTTACTGGCCCAAGCTAGCGAGAACATTAGATCTGTTGCAGTGGCAAACTAGATCTGAGGTAAGTCTAGGTGCATCATGTGATAGGGACTTGGCCTCAAGCTATTTAGAAACCTCAAACTTTGTAGTAGGCTGACTTGGAGCTGAGGGATCCGCACCG
Source organism: Protopterus annectens (assembly GCF_019279795.1). Taxonomy (NCBI): domain Eukaryota; kingdom Metazoa; phylum Chordata; order Ceratodontiformes; family Protopteridae; genus Protopterus; species Protopterus annectens. Next base: position 880,715,926 of record NC_056729.1, read on the forward strand.
AATCCCATCAGTAAGAATGAACGGTGAGATAGAACAACTTCACATCATGGATTATGACAGAGTCATAACGGTACTTGTGAGTAACTTTAGTGCATGCATGATTTGTTGGATGCAGGCACCTGATAGGCAGCTGACCATGACCTTCTCTTTGTCCAGCCTGGTGAGAGGGACATCTGTGTGTCTCACTGTGGAGTCACCTATACCAAGATGTTTGATGTGTTTTGCCTTATAGGCTTATTTGTTAAGACACAGGTATGTGTGTTGATATGTGTAATGGTTTCTTTTGTTTAGTGTTGATTATGGATGGTGTCTGTTTGGGAAGTCTCATGGCCTTATTTTGTGAGAGAGGTGAAGTGTCTGTGCTGACAACTTGTTTGATGTCGTGTTTGTTTATTAACATGAGAGAATTGAATCCAGTTCCACAGTGTATTTGCATCTCTCACATAGGGTGTAAGTTTGCTTTAGTAGTAAATGGTTGTCCATATGCATGAAGCAATTGCTACATTGCCTCCAGATGCCCATATCAATCAAGCTGGCAGGAGAAATGATGGGAAATTGCCCATCCACTGTGGCAGGATTTTTCTAAATATGGCATTTGGGAAGGAAGTGGGCTAGCTGTACTTAGGACTTTGGCTTAACTAGTGGGCTAGTTTGACTTGCAGTAGCAAAGGCAATGGGGGTATAGTAGGTTGTGGATGATAAGGGTGAAAACGCTGTTTAGAGAGCAACTGAGTTGCCCCTTGCTCAGCAGGGAAGCTTGGGGGGGGTTCTACTCTAAGGTCTCCAGGGAAATATAATGTTCCCAGGTGTTTGCATCTATACAGGGCACTGCTAAATCCAGTTGCACAGTGTGCAGCAGTAAGCAAATGTGAGGCTTATATATAGGCAGATTTAAACAGTTTTTAATAGAACTACCAATGAGAAAGGCCCAAAGTGAGCCTTTCTCCAGCAGTCCCCAACTCAGGGTCATCTGTGCTGTGAGTGATAATATGACATGGCAAGGAGACATGCAGGTGGCAAGAATGTCACTATGTGCATTCATCTGCACTTCAAAGCACCCCATATCTGTGACACAGGCGCAGCAAGTAGCCCATTCAAGGGTACCACAGCAAACTGGCAAACCATTTTATCATTTAAATGGGGAGAGAGGGCAGTCAAAAATGTGGAAGGGCAAGCAGAAGAACATTCAGAAGGACAACAGAAAGGGAAGAGTGGTGTGGGGAAAGAGTGCATCCCTTTTTATGGGTATAACTGGCCATTGTTTTTCAAAAAATGGCAGAAGAGGGACATGTGGATGGGAAGCAGTTTAAAGGGAAGGAAGAAAAGGCAGACAAATAAACATACATAACACAGAGTAACAGGGGAGGTAGTGACTCATGGAGGTGAGACGCTGGAGAAATACAGACTGACAAAGGGTGGACATCTGATGCTAAAGGGGACTGGACTACAAACCAGGGATGAGGAGTCACACAAAAGCGTGACAGACACAATGATAAAGAATGTCATGGGGGATGTCACAGGTACCAGAGGAGAATCCACATAAGAAGTCAGTCACCTCCTTGGCTGACATTGTGGTAGGGTTTTATAGCTGGAAACCCAGTGGCTGGGGCTGGTTGCTTGTCTGACTCTACAGGCCACAAGAGGAGGCACTCAAAAGTGCTAAGTATTTTATTTATTTATCATTTGTTGGCCAGGAAAGTCCAACTAGGACAGAGCCTATTTTCAGCAGAGGCCAGGGGAGAAATGCTGAAGTTGCATGTTTTTGGAATGTGGGAGGAAAACCATGCAAACACAGATAAGACATTCAAACTCCACACAGAAGGCATCCCAGCCAAGAATCAAACTAGAGAATCTCTTGCTGTGAGACAACAACATCAACCGCTGCACCACTGCGCTACCCTAATACAAGGATCCAGCTACCGTCTCCACCATGGTTCCCACCAGGAACCATCAATCTTATGTGAGGAGACTTCTCCCATGGTGGTAGTGGAGATCATCAGTAATTCCCCTAGGATGCATTCCCCTGGATAACCATCAATGCTATTCAGCCAGGCAGGCCTTGCGAGATCTGTGGACCTAGCAGTAGGCACATTAGGTGCAGTGGCCAGTGCAGCATGTGGTAGCAATTGCCTCACCTCTGTTTACATCATAGGTGAGTCTGCAGACAAAGTAAATAAATGGAGGAAAACAAAACAAGAAAGCAACAAAAAAAAAGACAGGAATCTAACTTAGTGATATGCATTACATTTTATTAAAATGTTACATTGCTGCCAGCAATACACTACATGTACCCCTCCATCTGGACAGCCTGTCCTGCCTCCTCTGGCAGGCAGTCTGATTTTCTTCAGTCTGATGAGGCTGTTGGAAAACATAAGTCAAACAGTAATGAACACAACATATCTCTGACAACAGAAGGTAATTCCACCTGCAGATGCTAGGCATACTCTACAGTTCCAGTCCAAAAATAGAACGTTTACAATGAAATGCAGCTTACTTTCCCTAACCTCTTTTTTCCACTGGTGGAGAAGGTCTAGGTTGTGTTTCCTCAGGTCTTTATATTTGTATCTTCACTACTTACTAGAGTGGAGGATTAAAGTGACATCATTCATGGTCCTGACTAGCTGGTGCCAGGCATCTACATTTTAAAGTGGGATCTCAAAGTTCCCCAGCAGGTGTTCCAGATGGTGCCTGTGAAGTAGGTGCAGAAAAATGTTATACCTCCTGCTGTAACATATGGCAGCCCTGCCAGAGTCTGTACCTGCTGAGGATATATATATCCACTCTCTTGGTCTAATTCAGGACAAAAATTGTAGCTGTGTGCATATGGCCACACATAGCAGTCACCACATAACATATATCGATGGACACCAGTGCAGCATAATACCCATCAAGAGTGGCATGATGCACATGGTCAGTTTCATGATGAAAAGTTACAGTAGCCTGGCCAGGCTTCACATGTGTATACACCCTAAATGACTATACAGCCCAAGAAGAAGCAGGAACAGGCCACATAGCATCCACTACGCATGATAATGTATTGCATTATTGGTATAATTTAGAAATGGCTGCATAAATCACCTCATTGGTATAGCAACCTTGATATAGCCCCACTTTATTGTGATAAAAACTGCAGTTACCATATATGGGAGACTACATTAAGGCAAGCACCTCATAGAATCAGAATACAGTACATATCAGAGCAGACAGGACAACTAGTAATGGACATCATGCCTGCAGTGACAGCACAAAGATGCATGGCAGCAGTGCAGTGTAATGTGTGGGATAACATTGCACATGGCATGATAAGGGACTGAAAGGCTGGGGGCACAATGTGACAGGACATGGGGGACAGGCCAGGGCAAAGTGTAGTCCTGCTGTGGAGTGCGGTGGATTCTCACTCTGACAGTGAGAAGAGAACAGGCAGGGCAGGTTGTAGTCCTGTTTGTGGATGGGACTGAACTGGACAGGGCACAGGGAACAGTCAGGCTAGGTTGAAGTTTTGCTGGGGGCAGTGGTGGATCAACCAGATATGGTATAAGGGACTGGCAGGACAGTTTGCAGTCCTGTTTGAGAGGCTAAACATGACATGACACAGGAGACAGAACAGAATGCATACTTGTTGAGGAGATTTACCAGAGGGGGTACAGAGACTGCAGTCCTGTTGTGTAGGTGCCATATGTGCACAGATAGCGTGACATGCTATACAGGATATTGGGCATTCAGTACCCCAGACACAGACTGCGCTATCTGCACATGTCAAGTTTACAGCAAATATTGCTAATGTGCCCACAACTGCCACACTATGACACAATATCAGAACAGTTACACTACATCAGAATACAGGACAGTGACTACCATAAGGGTGATGAGGGCAATATGGATGCAATTGTCAGCTGGTAAGGATACTCATGCATACACACACACACACACACACACACACACACACACACACACACACACACACACACACACACATACACACACACAGACTAACATGTGTAACCCTCAGGTGTACATGCACTGGCGTGGGACAGAAAAAGTAGCAGTGGCTACAAATATTCACAATACAGGAGAGAGAGGTGCTGTTGCAGTCCCTGTGCACACAGAGCATGCATATCCATGAGATGGGTAAAGATAACTAGGCCTTATGGGACCAGATATGTCATTTACATGTACAGGACTTCATAGCAGTTGGAAACCATAATAAGGCAATACTACAAATGCATTACTGCATCATTGATATGTTACTGCATGTCAAGATCAGTACATGAGAAATTGCCTAACAGGACATAAGAAATTAACAAAGACAGGCTGACCACTTGAAATGATCACCATACAGAGGTATCTCACAGAGATGGAGGAATTATTGACATCTTTCACTAGAGAAAGCGAGAGAACTGTCATACCTAGTGGTAGCTTGGATTTGGGTGCTGGGCTAGTTATGACTGTCTGAGTGTCTGCAAGGGATGCCACATGTAAGTAGTATCCCATGCTCTTACTGTAGGACAGTGACTTGCAACTGTGAATGGTTTACTTAGAACCAAACATATGAATTAATGTAATCTAAGGATGTTGGAGCTGCAGCAATGACAACCTGCACCAAAAGGTATGTATGGGTCCATAGGCTATGTATATGTTTTGCATGTAGCACTCTGTAGGCCACATGGTGTGGCAACATCAACAATAATGACAGTAGAAGGCACACTCATATCACCTACAGCTGAGGTAATGATGAATGGGCAGGATGAACCTCCAGCATCATCTATGTTCAATGAATGTTATCCCATCCATGTCAGCTACATCCCTCCATCACAGGTATAAGCACAATAGAAAATTTTAGGGGGCCACACTGTCACATAGATATATAAACCCAACAGAGAGAAGGGACATGTTAGCAGCTATCACTGGCATGACTGCAGGAGTTTCCCAGACTTTGGTGTCACACACAGCATCAACATTCTACTAGAACACCCCAGTAAAGGCCATAGAAGGGTTCCAATACATGCTCATGATATGATATGATGAGATATGCCATCCCTTGAACAAGATGCCATCCTTAGGACAGGATGCCTCCAGTTCTGACACTGTGAGTCATGTGGTATACCCAAACCTGCATTCTGCCCATGGAAGCTTCACTTCTACTGCTGAGAGATATTATACCTGGCACCACCCAATCCCCTAGCTACTATGTACATGGCTACCACATCCACCACCCATGACCCTCTTAATACTTTGCCCCACCCCTCCTCTGCAAATAATGATGACTGTGTCCTGCTCACCCCTCTAAACTCTGACAGTATAGTAATATGTGATGCACACCACGGACAATCAATGCACTATACCTTATAACCTAGCTGTGCTATTATATGCATCAGTTTTACTCTGTGTTTGCCTTATCTTAGCCCATAATTTTGAACCAGACACTTTCTCTGGCTAGTACTACATTATATTGTGTCCAGTTCTGCCTCATACGGAGTCCCACCACAATCGATTCCACTGATGGTTTCTTGCCCGGCTCTTCCTCCTCCACTTCTGCCACAAATATGTCAGGCATTGCTTTGGTGCCCCCTGTTGTATTTTTGCAATGCCATGTTATGTAGCATGGCACAGACCACAGATATTGGGCTGCATACTAGTCCACAAGCTGTATCCAAGCAGCAGAAGAAGGCCTTCAGTATTCCAAACACATGCCATGACTGTTACATCTCTCTGACCATACAGTGTTATATGATATCTCCACCATGGCCTGGGGGCAGCAGATGGGAGGTCATCATCCATGTTTTCAAGATGTATCCTGCATCACATCCAACACACAACAGTAGACACCATTATGAGTGGTCAACTACTTACTTTCACAGGACCAGATGATCAGTATCTCTGTGGCTGCCAACGTCTGCAGCTACCAAGTAGATGACTCTGTGGTAATTGCCTCTGCACAAAATGCTAGCAAAGTTTGCAAGAGTGCTAGATGTGGAAATCATTGAAACTACCTGGATGGTGCACAGGATGCCCTATGCACTGCACACCACCTGGCAGTTGATGGAGTGGAAGTGTGGAAGCCTATCTGGTTGATATATCAGACACCATGTGGAATAGGTGGGCTCTTTATGGTTTCTCATTTTTTTAATTTCTCCAAATCTTTTGGGGTTTCTAATACCATGACGGGAATGGACCCCATTCCTAAGTCAAAGTATGATTAAAGTTCAAGAAGTTAGTATTGTTTCAATCTTTAATGTTAGCCAGAAGTGCTCTTCGCAGCAACTGCAAAGTGCCCAATAATGACTCCTTCTGCAATTCGTATGGAGTTACATGTAATGATTGTATATTCTTTTTTATAAGGCCCGTTGCTCCTAAAACTATTGGAACTGTCTGGATACCTTTCTTCCATGTTGCTCTTGTTTCTGCCTGTAAATCCTGATATTTCATGACTTTGTGTCTCTTTGTATGCAAGACACTATAGTCACTGGATATAGCAATTTTAATAATCAGTGCTACTTTTGTCTTCTTTTCGTAGACTACTATACCTGGTTTTCTCACATCTATTTTTTGAACTGTTGGTAGTGGATGATCCCATTTAATATAAACATGATAATTTTCTATGATGCTTTGTGGATCATGTTTCCAATGTTTTTCAACCAGTTCAATACCATAATGTTTGCACAATCCCCAATGCAACAGTCTTGCCACATTATTATGCCTTTCAGTATACAGTCCTTCTGCCATCAGTACATCACAACCAGCAATAATGTGTGCAACTGTTTCCATTTCTGTTTTACAAAACCTACATTTGTACATTTCTCCCACATGTTCAATGGACTTTGTAAACCAATATGTACGTAGTGCACTATCTTGGGCCACCAATATTAACTTTTCATCTTTTGGTTTGAATTCACCTCTGCTTAACCATTCTTGTGTTCAATCCTGATTAAGATGAGGATGTTCCACGAGTTTTTTATACTTGCAACTATATTTATGCATTTTCCACATTTCTTGCCTTCTCATCTGATCCTTCACCTTATATTCTTTTTTTTTGTTGTTTTTTGGCACATTTAGTTGCTGCCTGATTTTTATCTATTTCTGGTTTTATTTCCATTTCTGCTTGACGCTGATAAGCTTCTGCCAGACTAAGAAGGGTAGTCATCTTAGATCTTTTTCTCCTCATGTTTCAAAACTTTCACTGTGTTTGGGCCTTGTGAAGTCAGCAGATATGTGTTCAGTCCCACGATTGCAGATCTACACATGTAATCAATTTCAAGGAAGCCCATACCTCCTTCAAAACGGGGAATATATAATATTGGTATGCACTGATTTTTAAAAATCATTTGATGAGCAAGCAGCATCCTTCTTGTTTTCCTGTCTAATCTATCCAACACCTTTTAGGGTCAGTCAATCACTCCAAAACTGTAAGTTAGGACAGGAAGAGCAAACTGGTTTATAGCTTGCACTTTGTTCCTAGATGTCAATGTTGTTTTCAGGATTAATTTAACTCTTCTAAAATATTCCTTACTGAGTTTTATTCACATTTGTTCATGTTTTGTTGTTGATCCTTCATCAATTCTCAAATATTTATACACTCCCTCTTGCTCAAGTTCTTTTATATCACATTCCTGTCCCAGGCTGATGTTTTCTTGATGCTGCAGCTTTCCTGCTTTAAAGGTTGCTTTTGCACATTTATCAAGAACAATCTTTATGGCAATGTGAGTGCAGTCATTGAGTTCCAGGACCTCTGAAAAATGGACTATATCATAGAGTGCCTGCAGAATGATTGATCTCTCCCCTCTGCTGTCCATGGAAATCAAATATGCTCCACCACATGCTGCAGCATCACATCAAGGAACTGGTGTTGGATTCATGAGGACAGCCCGACTCAAGAATCTCCAGCTGTACTCAGTTGCATACCGCTTACTCAGAGGTGATCTCTGCCTGACATACAAGGCCATGTCCAACCCAGAATTGATGGACATGCTCCACCTAAAAAAAAAAACAAATCACTTGAGAGCCACACGCTCTAGAGATATAAACCACAACACAACGATAAATAGGACATGCTGGAGGGATAGATTCCTATCCCAGAGACTCCCCATGCTTTGGAACAGGATTCCAATATACATCAGGCAGAGCCCCTCACTAACACTCTTTAAGAGAAACCTTTACGGGTGGATGGGAAACAGAAAATTTACCCCGAGAATCACTGCACTGGCTCTGCTGGATAGTGGCACAAGGAACTAATGGCTCTGCTGGACAGTGGTGCAGGGAACTGATGGCTCTGCTGGACAGAGGCACAGGGAACTAATCTAAGGGGGTGGCAAAAGCCAACACATTCTGGCTAGGCTTATAAATGCCCTTGGGCAGATAGCCTAGTACTTACCTATGAACCTGAACATCTGCAAAACTCTTAACATGTCTCCTGAAGGATACTGAAAGTTCCCCATAGCAGGGATACTTAATTCTACACACACCTGCCTACACTGATAAGCAGTCCATGTATCTTCTTTTATACCATGGGACAAAGGCACGTGTCTTCTGACTCCTGTATAATGTATTTTTCCCCATGCTAGTGACTGACTGTGTCCTGGTAGTGAAAGTGAAGATATGTCAGCTGCTGATGTAATATTATATGATGAAGAATATAGGAACAAGCAATACTGCAGCACTTACTCCAAAGGAAGTCACTAACACGTTTACCAGCTACAGTAGATGCTACTCTAAGCATCTTAACAAAAGTGGTACATCTGTATATTAAATAGTGATGGTGCTCAGAGTAAGATCACCACAGTTTGTGTTAATTTTATGTTTCTATATCATATTACGATAGTTTGATGTCATCATTTGCATAAGTGATGGTTCTCATTAGCATACTGGCACTCATTTGCATGTCACTATGTGGTTATTTGCATGTAATGCATACCACACTATTTTTCCAGTAGTGTAGTAGTTCTACATGTGTCTCTGAATTGCTCACTCCCTAAGTATCACTGATGATAGTGCTATTTCACATAACAGACTGCACTACAGGTTTTTGAATAACCACGTCACTTGCTTTTTATTATAAAGTATTTGCAAATGAACTACTTAGAAATGTAATCCAAGTGCTTAACTAGTTTGCAAGACTGAATTTGTAGCTCACTGGATTCTGCTTAATATTTCACAATGATGGTCATGTTTATGTAGAAGAAGGTCATATTCAATAGACAAAAATGCAATATAAAAAGTTAACTAGTTTGCAGTCTCTTTGTTTACTGGATTCTGCTTAATACTGCATGAAGGACATTGTATTCAATTATACTGCATTAGGATGCCTTAAATTACACATAAGAATTTGTAATAAACTGAGCACAGCTTAATGCTGTCTGGTTTGGCTCTTATTTACTTAGTATTTGGTAAAATACTATCACAGGACCTAGTCTATGAAGCTGAATGAAGGTAATATAGCTATTGCCAAATGAAGTAGCTGAAAATTAGTTTAAAAATAAAACATGAATGAGTGAGAGGTACTTTAATGAAGAGGTGAGAAGGATAGCTAGATAAGGAGAGTAGGTTAGAGCTTGACAAGAAAGTACAGTTGTTGGAAGTGGAGAGATTATGTACTTGTATGAAAGTGAGACATACCGATCAAATGTCTAAATTTCTGCAGAATATCCAGATTTTTGCCTCATATTTTTGGTCTTTTCCTCATGTGTGGTTTTCTGGATATTTGTGGCAAATTAGTGAGGATTAAACTCATTATATAATGACAGGCATTAGAGTTTCAGACTTCATAACCTTCAGAAAATGCATGGTAGCACAAATCCTTTTATTGTAGCAACTTTCTCAGTTTATAACAGTAATATTTAAAATTTGTCTCTAGTTTTGGAGCTTTGTCCCACCATTATTTTTGGCTTTGTCGAGATTTTCTGTGCCAAAAGGTTGAGAGCTATGAAGTGAGAAAAACTCCATGAGAATATGGTCTATGTGGATATTTCTATAGCAGATGGGAAAAACTAATAAGTGAGACTTTTTATGTGAGATATATAATGATGCAATACTGGGAGGGGTACTACAGGCTTCATTTACTAAATCCAGAGTATTGCTGTTACTGCAAGAGGACAGGAAAGGCTCAAACTGGGAGAATATAGACCTACTATGAACACAGATACAACAATTTTAGCTTCAATACTTGTCAAGTGGGTAGAAGGAATTCTCCTTAAATTAATATGGAAAGGTAGGGTTTATTAAGAAGAGGACAGTGGAAAAAGTTGTTGGCAGCTGAGGACATTTATTACACAGGGGACACAAAGAAAGCTGGGGCCAGGCAAGGATTGTCTTTTTTGACACTCACAAGGCATTTGACAGCACTGATTGGGGATTTCTATTTAGAATTTTAAACGAGATAGGGGAGGAGACAAAGTTTAGGTGATGAATCAAAGCACTGTTTAACTCCCCTGAGGTGAGGTTGTTAGTAAACATGGAATTAACGAGATTAGTAAAGATTAGGAGAGTACAAGGCAAGGGTGTCCGTTGTCCCCTAGTCTATCTTAGTGACAGAGGTAATAGGACAGATGGTACAAGAGTGTTTGGAAAGATTACTATGCAAGTGGGAAATATTTAGGCTGTTTGCAGATGACTAGTTGCTGACAGTGGACAAGCTTTATCTAGTGCTGGAAGAGGTCTAGAGGATATTTGAAGGATTTAGAATGAATTAAGGTGAAATAAAATAAGAGGAATTGATGACAGTATAAATGGCATCAACCACAGTAAACCAGAGGCCATTGCCAACCTGTGGCTGACAGTTTCAGCTCATATTTCTCCCCCTATTCCCTCCTTCCCTGATAATCTAAGGGAGATACCACATGCCATAAAGCCAAAAACAGTGAGTTGATGGGTCCAGTTAACATCACAGGATGTTTACTAAATAGCATGAAACATGACCTCTCTGGTCCACCTGAATCACTTTAAGACTGAAGCCTCCAGTCAGGTTTTGTGCCTAAGGAATGGAAGATGGCTACAGTTATTCCCCTGCACAAAGGAGGTCCAACCACCAATCTGGGTAATTACACACTGATAAATCTGACCAGCCTTACATGTAAGGCCATGAAAAGAATCATCATGGACATGATAAATGAGGACATAGGTAACCTGCAAATGCTGGACCAATCACAGTCTGACTTTGTTAAAGGAAGGTCAAGCCTATTAAATCTAATGGACTTTTTTGAGAAGGTCACCAAAGCAATAGATGAGGGCAAGACTGTGCACACAGCTTACCTCGATCTGGTTAAGGATTTTGCTACAATACTCCACTCTGGCATTATAGACAAGCTCACTAAATTAGGTATTGTTGCTTTTGTGTTAGGACACAAATAAACGAAACTTCATGGGTTCTGTTCAAGCAGCTTTATTTTATACAAACACATTACTATTTGACTATTGACTATAACTTAAGTAACTTATATATACAAACTAACAACTGAAATCATGCATGCTCAATCTGTGGCTGCTTCTACAAAATGGCACTAGGGATTGCACGTGTCTGGAATTTATACATGCACGTACAGCCTCACATGCTTCCTTAAAGATATAGCGCACACACGCTACACTTTGATCTACATCCTCCCTCCTTGAGAAATAGTTCATGCAACTTGTCATGAGATTATTTAGCATGCAGAAATCACAGTTAATCTACAGACATGCATTATACAATACTAAACAAACAAACACACACACACACACACACACACACACACACACACACACACACACACACACACACACACACACACACTTTACACTCTGATCTACATCCTCCCTCTTTGAGAAATAGTTCATGTAATTTGTCATGAGATTATTTAGCATGCAGAAATCACAGTTACAGACATGCATTATACAATACTAAACACACACACACACACACACACACACACACACACACACACACACACACACACACACACACACACACACACATATATATATATGTGTGTGTGTGTGTGTGTGTGTGTGTGTACAATCAAGTCCATTTTCCTGCATATTTCACACTAGGCTTAGAAACTCACCCATATCATGTGACATAAAACTGGGAATTAGATTTAGCAACTGGGACAGTTTCTGCAAAATGGTTGACCTGGCTGTGAAATGTTCAAATCACTTTCTGGAACAGAATCGGACTTCTGAACACATTCTGGTCTGGAAACAGTGTCTGACTTATTCTCTGATTTAGAGTTTGCATCACAGATGCAATATTGTGACTGCATTAATATTGATTCGATTACAGGAAGATGTCTGCGATTCCTCCTGTACTCCATACCTACAGAATTTACCAAATAGGATCTCGGCTCGGCACAGATGCCTGCAATCTGTCCTATTGTATCAAAACCTTTTGTCATCTTGTCTCGTACCATCTCTCCTTCCCTCAAATGGACAAAGTAATCTTCTCAATCTGTTATAACTAGATTTCTGAATATTACGCTTCTTAAACAATTGAGCCTTGATGGTTTTATTGTTTTTGGGTTTAGGCTGCAACAAACTTGAAGAAATAGGTAGCGTAGTTCTAGTTTGCCTGGAAAGTAGTCTTTGAGCAGGTAAGCCAAGAATATCATCAAGGGGTATGTTTCTGAGATTAAGCAAATTCAAGAATGCATTGGTATTGTCACATTTTGACCTTTCAAGTAAGTGCTTTGCACTCTGTACTGCACGTTCATCTGGACCACTGTATTGAGGATATGCAGGACTACTAGCGACATTCTTTCGATCTATTATCCTAGTAACCTTTTGTTTCTGTCTTATTCTTATTTTTGCTAACTCTTGAACTATTACTATATACAAATGTCATTGCCTAATTTTGTTTTCCTTGCATTGTCTCAGTGGTGTTCTTAAAATGTCTTTTGCTACAAATGTAAAATCTAAATGTTATAGAATGTTTTTGTAAATTTTTATTATGCTGTGTAACTGGAGCTTTTCTCCCCGGGCCTCCACTGAAAATGGACATGTATCCAGTTGGACTTGCCCGGTCAACAAATGTAAAATAAATAAAATAAAAAATGTACAAAGTCACATTCTTTTGCAAATTTCTGAAACAACTGGCTAGTGAATTGAGTCCCATTGTCAGAAAAAAAGTTTGTGTGGACTATCATGAACTGAGAAATGATGTTTCAACTTAGTAATAACAGCAGTTGAGGTCAAGTTTGGTAGTAGATCAATCTCAAACCAATTTCAATAAGAGTCTAACAAAACTAAGTAGTGTTGATTGTTCCACTCAGACATGACAGTTGCTACATTAGACCAAGGTAGTTTAGGAATTCGACTTAGCTGAAGTGATTCTCTTTGCAAATGCAGTCTAGTACTATTGCATACTGAACAAGGATAAAAAACTCTATCAATGTCTTTTGATAATGAAGGCCAAAATACTAATACTCTTGCTCTTCTTAGTGGATGTGGATCCTGGCTGACCACAATGCAAAATCTGAATGGATTTTTGTTGTAAGGAAGCAGGAACAGCAATTTCAGGATCTTTGAAAATAATGCCATCTTCCATCAACAATTCATCTCTGTAAGGAAAATACACTTGCATCTCAGGTGATGCACTAGATTGCTTTGATGGCCAGCCGACATTAATATAGTGACTAAGCTTCTGTGAAATTGGATCAGTCTGAGTGTGATTTCTTAACTCATCAAGTCTAATGGTGGAAAAATGACATACTGACATCACATCAAAGTCAAAAGTCTCAGCATCAAGCTGTTCTGTTGTACTTCTGGGAGATCTGGATAAGGTACTAGCCAGACAGAGCAATTTGCCTTTAGTGTAGACCAATTTGAAATTGTACTTTTGCGATTTGAGCATCATTCTTTGTAATCTCACTGGAGCAGAATGCATAGGCTTCTTTAGAATGGTAACTAGAGGTTAATGATCAGTTTCAATCTGAATAGCTTCACCATAAATATAATCATGAAACTTGGAGCATGCAAATACTATAGCCAAAAGCTCTTTCTCAATTTGAGTATACTGCATCTCAGTTTGGGTTAGTGTTCTAGATGCATAGGCTACTGGTCTGCCCTCTTGAAATATAACTGCACCTAGGACAAACTTTGAAGCATCACAGGAAAGAATTACTGGTTTGTTCACATCATAGTATCTTAACATAGGTGGGGAGGCAAGTTTCTGCTTCAGGTCTTCAAATGCCTTCTGATGATGTTCCAACCATGACCATGCAACATTTTTTGGGTTAACTCTCTTAAAGTTGCTGTCAATTTACTGATGTCTGGTATAAATTTGCCTAAATAATTGACCATGCCCAGAAAACCCTGTAAACTGTGTACATTGTCTGGTGCTGATATGTCTAGAATAGCTGCTTGCTTGATCGGGTCAGGTCTCAAGCCTGTACTTGTAAACAGATGTCCTATGCACATAACATCTGGAAGTCTGAATTTGCATTTCAGAGGATTGAGCTTTAAGTTCACTTCATGTGCTCTGTCTAGAACTTTCTTGAGGTTTCTGTCATGCCCTGCTTCACCATTGCCTCCAACGAACAGATCGTCTACTATTATGGCACAAGGATAACCCGAAAAAATTTGTTCCATTGCACTCTGAAAAACTTCACTTTTTGGCCACCAAACCAGGACTGAAACACTAAAGGTGGAGGAGTGTCCGTATTCACCAAGGATATTCACACCTCCAGGCTAGTTGCCCAACACAATGCATCCGAAATGCAACTAACACTAGGTAAGACTGCAATCCAAATTGTAGCTTGCTACAGATCCCCTACCATGCCCCAAGATTCTCACTACACCTTTCTAAACATACTGGAAAATATTAAGATACAACCAAACACCCTAATACTGGGTGATTTCAACTACCCTGCCATTAACTGGGAAAACTACTCATGTACCAACACCTTTGCCCAGCAGTTTTTGGAATTTATAAATTCCAATTCCCTGTATCAACTAATCCATAGTCCCACTAGGGGCTTCAATATCCTGGACCTGGTCATTAACAACATGCCAGTGATAACCCCCTTGTTGGTTAGGTCTGACCATAAGCTAAACACCTTTGACATCCACATCCCACCCCCACCTCGCAGTAAGGAAACAACTGTAAAAAACTTCTCCAAGGCCAGCTTCATGCTAGTCAAGTCAGAAGTGACAAACTTCATGACATCTATGCAGATGGGAACTGAAAGTTTGACTGCCAAATCCTACTCTAAAGCACTGTACAAGCACATCCACTCATGCATGAATCGTGCCATTCCAACTAGAACCAAGTCACTCTCCTCCAAAAAAAGGAAGCCAATTTGGTGGTCCCCTGTCATAAACAAACTATACAACAGAAGGAAGAAACTGCTGCAGAAAAGAAGAAAATCCCAGGATGCAAAGAACTCCATTACCAGCCTCAGTAAGAAGCTGAGAGCCCTCATAAAATCCTCCAAAGCTAGTTACGAAAATAAAATTGCCAAAGATTCCAAAGTCAACCACAAGTCATTCTATAGCTATGTCAAGAATCTAAATTGCAATGCACAGATCTGCTCTGAGCTACAACAGAATGGCATTAAATATACTGATCCCAAGGACATTGCCAATATCCTGGCAGATCGATTCAGTGCCAACTTCACCCCCTTCTCAGCCCTAAAGGACCCATCTCAATACAGAAAGATTGCCATATTCCGGTAATCACAGCCACACAGGTAAAAATCGCATTCTTCAAAGCTAGGAATACAGCATCCATGGGACCAGATGACATCCCGGGCTGTGTACTACATGAACTACAAAATGAACTGGAACCTCACCTAAGTGTCATGTTTAATCATAGCCTCACCTCAGGCTTCATGCCCACTGAGTGGTGCACAGCTACAGTTATCCCACTCCACAAGGAGGGATCCATCTTGGATCCTGGGAACTACCATCACATCAGTCTGACGAGCCTCACCTGCAAGGCCATGGAACATATTATCATGGAACTTATAAACAAAGACATTGGCAACCTTCAAACACTGGACCCCACCCAGTTTGGGGATCCTGAAGGACCGATCATGTCTCCTGAACCTCAATGACTTCTTTGAATCAGTCTCCAGAGCTGTGGATGAGAGTAAGGTAGTCCACACAGCCTATCTGGACCTCGCCAAGGCCTTCAACACCATCCCCCACTCTGGAATTATAGATAAACTTACTAAGCTGGGCAGAAATCCCTACATCACTCGATGGGTTGCCAACTGGCTTACTGACAGAACTCACAGTGTAAAAGTAGCCGACTCCAAATCCAGCTCTAGACAAGTGACAAGTGGAGTACCTCAGGGTTCAGTCCTGGGACCACTATTTTTTGGCATCTACTTCTCTGAAGTACATGCCAACACTGAGGGACTCTGGCTAACAAAGTTCGCAGATGACTGCAAACTGGGAGCCATTATTGAATCCCCAAATGATGTGGATATTCTACAAAAGGGCCTTACAGAAACAAATGCTTGGTGCCAGAGCTATGGGCTCAAGCTCAATGCCAAGAAGTGTATAGTTATCCCCTTTGGGAAAAACCATCTACCCATGAATTACCACATAGGTGGCAGTACACTAAACACTGAAAGTGTGATAAGAGACTTAGGAACACAGGTGGAAAGTGGTCTCACCTTTGATAACCACATCGCCACAACAGTCAAGAAATCCATCTATGTGGCACACCTCATCACTAAGGGCTTTTCATCCAGAAAAAAGGAGGTCATTGTCCCACAGTACTCATCCCTCATTAAACCCATCATAGAGTACAATGCCCCATTTGGTATGTACCTCACAAGACATCAGCAACAACTAGGAAGGCCACAGAAACACCTCACTAAAATAATCACAGGCCTAAAGCAGATGCCCTACGCTGACCGACTAAAAAAACTCCAACTATACTCTGTCACATATCATCTACTCAGAGGCGATCTCTGCTTAACATACAAGACCATGTCAAACCCAGGCTGTTGGACATGCTACACTTAAAGAAATCCCAATCCATCAGAGCCACACGCTCCAGTGACCTAAACCTTATCATCACAATGAACAAAACATGCTGGAGGGATAGGGTGACCCAGAGACTTCCCATACTCTGGAATAGACTGCCCATACATGTCAAGCAGAGCGTCTCCTTGGCCCTCTTCAAAAGGAACCTTGACGACTGGATGGGAGATAGGAAATTTACCCCCGGGATCATGGCATTCATCCTGCTAGACAGGGGTCCAGGGAATTAAATATTGTGGGAAGAAATAGCCAGGAATTGTTATGGCTAGGCTTGTATAGGCCCTAGGGCCGATAGCCTAGTACCAACCTATGAACCTATGAAATGGCATCCTTAGGAATCTGTATGTGCCAAACAGAGAACCAAAAATAGTTAGAAATTAGGATCTGTGATCAAGCAGCATAGGTTTATAGATTCACTAAGCTAACTGCCCTTGCGAGCCATTTTAAGCCTAGCCAATTATCCCTTGTGAGACTCAAAGCACTTGCCAAAATGAACTCTTTGCATCCAAAACAAAAATACAGTGGCATTCGGTATTAGAGCTGCAACTTCTTCGACTGTGCACATTGGATGATACAGTCTTTTTTATTGCTTTGTTCAAATCTCTTGGGTCAATGCATACTCTGATTACATCTGAGCCTTTCTTGTGAGCCGCTACCGTGGACAACACCCATTCAGTTGGTTCTGTGACTGGACAAATCACACCTTGCTGCACCATTTTATCCAACTGAGCTTTAACTTTATCTTGCATATCTATTGGAACTCTTCTTGCTTGTTTGACTACTGGGGTGACCTCTTGATCTAACTTCATGGAATATACATCTGGAACTTTGTCTAATTTGTCACTGAAAACATCAGTATACTCTGAAAAAGTGGCTTCAGAGAAATTGGAGCACGGGACTGCACTCACATGATGAACTTCTTTAGCAAAGGAAAGCAGATTCATTCTTAAACTATCTTTGAGACCCAATAAAGATTGCACTGATCTTCGGACTATGTAGAATAACAAATTGTAATAATTCAACCAAAATAAAGGACTCGAAGATGGCCAAGTTCTCCAGTATAAAAATCCAATTTATTTAAGAACTCATAAGTGCTTTTGCAGTCTATGCTGCTGCATCAGATGCTAATACTAGTCCTCGCATACTACTCAATTAAATACAGAACTACAAATTACTAATTAATCACATGACATTATACTAAAAAAGTTTAAATAAACAGACACACAGTCCTAATATGTTGTCATTCAAAGCTGATATAAAAATATATATGCTCAAGAAAACATATACAAAAATATATAAAAGACATAAAAATACAATGAATTTGTCAAGATTAACTTCAGAAATAACTATCTAGTCAAAGGTCTCGATTTTAACCTAGGTCTGATGGGTACATATTCATTTAGCCCATGACTATGATCACTCCTCAACCTGATTATCCATTTAGTTTCTAGTTGTTCTGTCACATTCCTGACATCATTACCCCTTATAGTCTCATAAATTCTGCCTATGGATATAAATTTAAACATATGCTCTGGGCTCGTGGCTTGAACATGGTTTGCCAAGGCACTAATCTTATTATTTTTATTAATATAATATATGTGTTCTTTAATTCTTTCTTTCAATGACCTATTGGATTTGCCTACATAGAACTTCGATTATTGTAAACAATAGGCCAGTATTCCAGGTGGCATACACATTGAAATGGTATGTTTTCCTTTGGTCGAGATGCTCAAACTGTGCTGTACTGTCTATAAACTGGCATATAGAGCACTTACCACAGGGTACAGTAGCTTTAACCTTGCATTCCCTTTGTTTATGCTTTTTATAACAAAGTTGCCTCTTCAAAGATTTCATATTTTTGAATAGAAATCTAGGTTTAGGATCTATTATTTCACTTATTTCCTTGTCAGTGGTTAAAATCTTCCAGTATTTCTTTATAACTTCCATATAGGAAGAAACATTATTAGAATAATATAAAGGAACTCTTAATTTCCTCTCATTTAAAGTATTCCGAACTTATTTACATTTATCATCTCCTTTGGAGAAGTATGGTTTGACCCTATCAGTTCTCAAACATTCAACTTCATTAATGTTCTTTAAAATGTCTTGGGTTTCATAGCGCCTCTTCTGTAGTTGCTTCTGTAAAATATTCACTTGATCATTGAAATCTCTCTCTCTCTCTCTCTCTCTTGAATATTTAACCTAGAGGCTCTAAACATTTAACTTTTAACAACATTATTAAAAATGTATGAAGGATGCATACTATCCATGGAAAGTAGGTGGCTAACATGGCATGGTTTCCTATATAAGCTGGAAAATATTGTACCATTTTCATAGGTTCATAGGTGTGTACTAGGCTAATGGCCCTGGAGCCTTTACAATCCAAGCCCATAGGATTATCCTGGCATCGTGCCACCCGACGTTAGTTCTCCGTGCCTCTGTCGAGTAGAGCCACTGGAGTGATCCCCGGGGTGAATTTTCTATTTCTCATCCACTCATCAAGATTTCTCTTGAAGAGGGCCAATGAGGTGCTCTGTTTGACATGTATGGAATGTCTATTCCATAGCATGGGCAGTCTCTGGGTTATCAATAT
The DNA here is from genome assembly GCF_019279795.1 of Protopterus annectens. Classification (NCBI taxonomy): domain Eukaryota; kingdom Metazoa; phylum Chordata; order Ceratodontiformes; family Protopteridae; genus Protopterus; species Protopterus annectens. The sequence goes on from NC_056729.1 coordinate 880,735,475, forward strand.
GTCCCTCCAGCATGTTCTGTTGATTGTGGTAATGAGGTTGAGGTCTCTGCAATGTGTGGTGTGGAGGGATTGGGATTTCGTTAGATGTAGCATTTCTAACAGAGCTGAGCCAGACATGGCTTTATAAGTCAAGCAGAGATTGCCTCTAAGTAGGCGATATGAGACAGAGAATAGTTGGAGTTTTTTGAGTCTGTCAATATAGGGCAAGTATTTAAGACCTAGGATCCTCTTTGTGAGGTACTTTTATGGCCTCTCCAGTTGTTGCAGGTATCTAGTGAGGTACATGCCAAATGAGGCATTGTACTCAATGATTGCCCTAATGAGGGAAGAGTAGAGGGAGACAATGACCTCTTTCTTCCTGGATGCAAAAACCTTAGTAATGAGATGTGCCACATAGAAGGACTTTCTAACCACAGTGGCAATGTGGTGGTTAAAAGAGAGGTTGCTATCAACCTGTGTTCCCAGATCTCTTATAATGCCTTCAGTATTCTGTGGACTACCATCGATGTGGTAATTCATGGGAACTGGGTTTTTTCCAATGGGGATGACTACACATTTTTTGGCATTGAGCTTAAGGCCATGGTTCTGACACCAGTTGTTGGTCTCAGTGAGGCCTTTCTGTAGGATGTCAACATCACTTTGGGAGTTAACAATAGCTCCAAACTTGTAATAGTCTGCAAACTTTGTCAGCCAGAATTCCTTTGTGTTGGCCTGGACTTCAGAGAAGTAGATACCAAACAGGAGAGGACCCAGGACCAAATCCTGTCGGACTCCACTTGTGACTGGCTGGCAGTCTGACTTGGAGTCAGCTACTTTCATACTGTTGGTTCTGTCTGTGAGCCAGTTTGCAACTCACCTAGTGATATAGGGTTTGATGCCTAGCTTAGTGAGTTTTTCTATGATTCCTGAGTGGGGAATGGTATCAAAGGCCTTGACCAGATCAAGGTAGGCTGTATGAGCCACCTTGTCTTCATCCAGGGCTCTGGTGACTGACTCAAAGAAGTCAACTAAGTTAAGCAGGCATGATCTACCCTTTACAAAACCAAACTGTGTGGGATCCAGAGTTTGGAGATTCCCTATATCCTTGTTTATTAGGTCCATGATGATGCGTTCCATAGCTTTGCATATCAGACTTGTCAGGCTAATGGGTGATAGTTCCCAGTGTCTGTAGTCACTCTTCCTTTATGGAGAGGGATGACTATAGTAGTGTGCCATTCAGTAGGGACAAATCCTGAGGTGAGGCTGTGATTAAACAGGACACACAGGTAAGGTGCCAGTTTACTCTGTTGTTCGTGTAGAACATAGCCAGGGATATTGTCAGGTCCCATGGAAGCTGTATTCTTGGCTTTGTATAGTGCTGTTTTAACCTGTGCAGCAGTAATACTGGGTGCCTGACAACCTACTGGTATTGTTATTGGTCCTTTTGGGGGTATAGTTGGCAATGAATCTGTCAGCCAGTATATTGGCAATATCTGATGGCTCAGTATAGGAGGTACCATTGTGCAGTAACTCAGAGCAAATCTGGGTATTGCCATGGAGATTCTTTATTAAACTATAGAAGGCCTTGTGGTTGTTTTACTATCTGCTGCAATTCTGTTTTCATAGCTAGCTTTAGAGGATTTGATGATCAACTCTAGACTGACATCCAGAAAATGTATACTCCTAGAAGACGCAGTAGAAGTAAAACATAAAAAGGTGGTAGTATTATTGATATAATTCTCAAATTTATAAAATTGCTCCAATGTCCCATTCCACAAGAGAAATAAATTATAAACAAACTTTCTATAAAATATAACATATCTATTGAAGGGATCTATCTGAATATATTAATGCTCCCACATAGCCGTAATAGCATTGGCGTAGCTATTGACACATGACGTGCTCATAGCTATGCCATTTCGCTGCCAATAGAAGTATTCACCAAACTTACACCATACTTGTATGTTTTTCTGTTACCTCATGGATTTGTCAAATCTCTATGCCTTTGCTCAATGTTAAAACACTGTCACAAAGTAAAATCTTTCTCACAGCAGCACTATTAATACCACATACAAGCCTGTCCTTTATCAGGTCATCTTTTAGATCACCAATCTGGCACATTTTAGCTCTGTTTCTCAAGTCATTTATATAATCTGCAAATGTTTCCCCTGGTTTCTGATCTCTTGTGTAAAACAAACGCCTCTCTAACATAACATTCATCTGGGGGTTGCACATTTCTCTAAACTTGCACTTCAAATACTCAGGGTCTTCCCTTGATTCAGCTTGTACAACAATATGGCGGTCTGCACATTCTCCTTCAGACACTGCTGGTGCATACAGAAATGAATGCTCTCTTTCTATGGCCTCAGACTCTGCTAGATTTAGCAAAATGAATGCCCTGGTGCATGCATCTCTATCTGCATAAGCTGCTTGTATGAAAATATCATATTCTTGCTCAAATATTCTCCAGTTCTTTGCAATATTCTGATCAAACACAAGTGGTAGGGGGGTTCGAAATCCATCTGCCATATTAACACATACCAGCGAAGGGGTTTTGCAAATAAGCATGACTATACACACATACACATATGCATAAGTATCTGGCATAAACAGAACTTGTCCAGTGCATTATTGCTCTGAACTTATTCTTTCGTTGGGCTTATCAGAATTATGTGAATGAAAAAACTTGTAGTACTTTCAAATAACTGGACTTTGTGAAATAAACGTCTCGGGCTTTTCGATACTTTACTAGACTTTGCAAAATAACTTTTTGGGCTTTTCAATACATTACTGGAATTTGTGAAATAACTTTTTGGGCTTTTTGGGCTTTGTGATGCTTTCCGAATTTTATAGATAAAGGCAGAAATGCTAAAGTAATACACCATTACTTGTTATACTTTCAGAATTTTATCGGTAAAGGCAGAAATGCTAAAGTCATGCACTATCACTTGTTAAAGTCAGCACTTTAAGAAACATTCAAAAACGTTACGATGTGACGGAGTAATTCATGAGCGCCTAATACTCTTGTAATGTCGTCTTTTACAAGAAAACACCTCTTAGCAATATAAGAAACATATCAAGCAACTGCACAATGCTAATAACATGAACATCTGTTGCCCAAAACTCAATAACTTTCTTAAGTAATTGTACTTTGTGAATAACTGCATACAGCATACTGAAATGTCCCCCAAAATGGCAGTACCTTGCTAGGCAACTCTTTACAGTACAAGAAGCACTCTGTAATGGTGGCACTTTGCAAATAGACACACCGAGCACAAGAACTTTTTTTTTCTTTCGAAATAGTTACACTTTGACTGGATTGCACAAAATAATTGCACTTTGTACACAATGAACTCTTCGAAATACATGCACAGTAATAAGCACACACTGTAAACACTTTTACACACACTGAGATACTTTGATTAACTTTAGTTACGTCCTTGATACAATACAAAGTCGTAGCTATGCCCAAACACAGCACTTTGCCCAAAACACATGCAGTCGCCTTGCTTTATTTTTGCTTAATGTGCCCTTTTCTTTTCTTAATGTAATTGTTTTGCTCATTTAAGATCTTTTCATGCCCAATGTACTTTTCTCGTGCTCATTTTACTTTAAACATGCCAAACTTTGCCTTAAATACATTTGTTTTGCTTTAAACATACTTGTTTTTTGCTTTACTGTTAATCGTTTCATCAAATACTTTTATCATAAACATTTTCTTTAGTTAACAAACTTTTTGTACTTTCCACTTGCCTAATAATACAGTTTGTGCACTTGTAATGCCCCTTTTTTCATCTTTCGCATCAAGTAAAAAATTAATTTTATTTCTCACTACCTTTGATTCTTTCTGGTTATGTTTGTGCTCTTTTCTCTTGGTATTACCTTCGCTATCATCTTTACATCTCATGGCTTGGAATATTCTTGTCTCTTCCATCCCAGTTCTGACACTATGTCGCTTTTGTGTTAGGACATGAATAAACAAATCTTCGTGGGTCCTGTTCAAGCAGCTTTATTTCATACAAACACATTACTGTTGTTGACTATTGACTATAACTTAAGAAACTTATATACAAATAAACAACTACGATCATGCATGCTCACCCCCTGGCTACTTCTAAAAAATGACACTAGGGATTGCACGTGTCTGGAATTTATACATGTACATACAGCCTCACATGCTTCTTAAAGATATAGCACACACACTTTACACTCTGATCTACAGGTATTCTCCCTTTTATAAGCCACTGGATAGCCAATTGGTTCACTGATAGGACCCAGGAGGTCAAAATAGGTGAGGCCACCTCCACCAAGAGGTCAGCCACTAGTGGAGTCCCACAGGGCTCAATACTGGACCCACTCCTTTTTGGCATCTATTTCTCTGAAGTGGAAGCAAATGCTAAAGTTTTATGGCTGACTAAATTTGCAATCAGGGGATTATCATTGACTCCCCTATAGACACTAGCATTCTTCAAGAAGGCCTATCTCTGACTAAGAAATGGTGCCAAAGCCATGGTCAATGCTAAGAAATGCATAATTGTACCCTTTGAGAAATCAACCATATCAGCTAATTACCATGTTGATAATAGGCCCCTAACAGTCGAGTCAGTGGTCAGGGATCTGGGTATGCACTTAGACAGCAGCCTTACCTTCGACCATCACATGTCCACAGTGGTGAGGAATTCCTTTTATGTTGCACAACTTATAAGTAAGGTCACGGCATCTAGGTCCAAAGAAGTCATTATCCCGCTGTACTCTGCCCTTATCAGACCAGTCACAGAGTACAATGCACTCTTCAGGCATATGCAGCAACTGGAACAACCTCAGAGGTTCCTTATAAATAGAATATAAGTTGTAAAAAACCTGTCATTTGCAGAGTGCCTTAAAGCCCTTTCACTCTACTCAGTCTCCTATACATTGCTAAGGGGTGATCTACGCCTGGCTTACAAGGTATCCACAACCCCCACACTTATGAATTTCCTGCATATTTATAAATCAAACAGTACCAGAAATACAAGGTCTAGGGACCTGAATTTTGTCTGTGACTTAAAAAAAACATACTGGAGAGACAGATATGTGTCCCAGAGACTGCCCCTCCTATGGAACAGGCTTTCAATCCATGTGAATCTGAGTTTGTCTATTACCCAATTTAAGCACAACCTAGACCGGTGGATAGGGAATAGGAAATATGTACCAGGCCTGGCACCCATGTCCCTTATGGACAGAGATAGTTTATAAATGCCTGGCCTCAATGTCCTATTTGAATACAGGACGTCATTATTCTTTCAGGAAAAAAATGGCTAGGCTTAGAAAGGCCTCTCAGGTGATTAGCCTAGTAACAATCTATGATCTGTGAATCTATGAAAGAGGTGGTTATGTATCTGTATGTAAGAGTTTGTATGATTTTAGGTCAGATAGTGCAGGAAAACTATAATGAATTGTAGGCCCATATTAATGGATTGTTGAGTAGATGGTTTCATAGGTTCATAGGTAGGTACTAGGCTATTGGCCCTAGGGCCTATACAAGCCTAGCCAAAAAGGTACCCTTGCTTTCGCCACCCAAGAAAATTATTTTCCTGTGCCCCTGTCAAGCAGAACCACAGAAGTGATCCCCGGGGTGAATTTCCTATTACCCATCCAATCATCAAGATTTTTCTTGAAGAGTGCTAATGAGGAGCTCTGTTTGACATAGATAGGTAGTCTGTTCCAGAGTATGGGAATTCTCCGGGACAGGAATCTATCCCTCCAGCATGTTCTGTTTATTGTGGTGACAAGGTTTAGGTCCCTAGAGCATGTAGCTCGGAGGGATTGGGATTTCTTTAAGTGGAGCATGTCCAATAGCTCTGGGTTTGACATAGCTTTGTATGTTAGGCAGAGATCGCCTCTGAGTAGGCGATATGCGACGGAGTAAAGCTGGAGTTTTTTGAGACGGTCTGCATAAGGCATCTGTTTGAGACCAGTAATTCTCTTTGTGAGGTATTTTTGCGGCCTTTCCAGTTGTCATAGTTTACTAAATCTAATATATTAACGGAAAGAATAAATGCAGTGCAGGTCATGATACTTCCAACAGTACTATATTTTTTTACCCTTCCCATAACCCCTTTCACAGTATAACTTCTTCCAACTGGAGGAGTCACCATTTTTGATTTTCTTGCCCAGTTTTCAGCCCCTCCATGGTGTCCTGCAATAGTGTGTAGACTTAAAATTAAAAGTTGATTTGTAGTATAAAACGTCAATATTGTTTTTTTTCTGTTTTAAGTATGTAACACTAAATACAGACACATACTGATTAAATAATCCATTTAAGATATTAAATGTGCTGTAATATACAGAATTATTTCATAAAAACAGTATGCTTTTCACTAGCATAAACATAGTAGTCATACCCCTCAAGTGTCCAGATTTCTGCCTCTTATTTTTTGGCCTGTTCCTCATAACATTTTTGGTTTTCTGGATTTTTGTGGCAATCTGCGAAGACTGAATTCACTAAATAATGAAAGGCATTTCAGTTTCAGACTTCACATTCTTCAAAAAATGTATGGTGGTAACACAAGACCTTTTATTTGAGCATTTTATTTTAGCAACTTTCTAATCTTATAAAAGCAATATTCAAAATTTACGCCTGTTTTGGAGGCTTTGTCCCTCCATTATTCTGGCTTTGTGCAGATTTTTTCTGCTAAGATGGTAATAGTTTTTCCTGAGAACAAACCATGCTTTAGAACTTGTCTGATGTATTTGTCATTCTGTTAGGCAATTACACTTGTGTATTTTTCTCCTTGTTCTGATGTAATACTGATGAATCATATGTTTTACTGGTGCTGTTTGTTATTTAAAGTGCATTGAAAATATCAAATAGGTGTTACTATTCTTACTTAACCTGCTTTTTGCCCAGTATACAGACCTAGACAGAACTAGATTTTAATTGTGTTGTATGGAATTTTTCTTTATAGGGCATTGAATATAAAACATGTTTTTCTCCTACTTAATCTGAGAAACTATTATTTTTTTCAAAGGGAAATGATACTCCTGGACAGCCACTGTGTTAAGCTGACAAGTTTTAAGTGTCTCCACTGGCTCTTTTTACATACTGTCATCTAAAATTACTACTGTTGTTAATCTGCATGCTGGTATTTTTAATATTATAATTCATAATTCTTGTAACTATCCCAGGCAAGTGACTGTTATAGTACAAGGCACAGAAGTCTATGTTTTTGTTTACTGGTTTTATACAGCTGTAGAAATACGTTCTGTGAATATTTCAGAAAACAGACTGTATTTACTGCTCTACCATATATGTTTGTGATAGATAAACTGCTGCCTAGAACTGATAGTGCCAAACACATAAGTGTGTTGTAGCATACAAAATTCTAGGTTAAACTGCTCTAATTACAAAAATCTGGGTTAAACTGTTCTACTTTCTAAAAGGTACTTACTCATTTACCTACTAGCAAATTTGTTCACTGTCCTATACTTTCTACACACACCCTAAAGTCTGTACATATGTAATATCTGATGAAGTTCGACTTTTAACATGAACGAAAGGAAAGTGCTCAAATTTTTAAGCTTTGTATATTTTGAAAGTGACAAAGTTTTCTACTTAAATTCTGGCTGTGGTTTACATTCCTCCAATTCCAAAAAAGGTTTCTGTGTTAATATATATATATATATATATATATATATATATATATATATATATATATGGGTCTACTTCAAATTAACGAAAGCCCATATGAACAAATTACACATTGCCAAGACGAATTAGCTGAAATCACATAAAACCGGAAATTTAAAAGTACAAATCCCATATAAGCAAAATGTGCTCCCCAGATGTCTCTGATAAATACATCACCCTGTTCTGTTCCAGCACTACATCTTTCTATAAGAAACATACCTCACAGACTGGTCTACATTGAAGTGGGGATTGTTTCCATAATTCACAGGTAACACTTTTATGTTGTGATAAGGAAAAAACTACAATTATTTTTTATCCTTTGATTTTACGCCCCACACTCCCACAAATTAAATATACCAACTCCAAGATCCCACTACCTTGAGGAAAAGAGCATGTTTACATCTATTTTTAAAGTGCTGCGACTGACTACATGTCAGTAACATTTTCACTTATATGGGATTCGTACTTTCAAATTTCTGGTCTTATGTGGTTTCAGCTAATTTGTCTCGGTAATGTATGATTCATTCATATGGGCTTTCATTAATTTGAAGTAGATCCATATATATATATATATATATATATATATATATATATAGAGAGAGAGAGAGAGAGAGAGATTTCGTTAGTCTTACTTACCAAGACAGAGCACTGATCAAAGCTGACCATTTGCAGGCTCAGCCAGGTTACTTACATAGTAACAACAGTAAAATAAGTTCTACAGTACAGAGACATAACATAAAAAGTAGGTTCAGGACTACGTAATGCAGAATACAAGTGTTATACATGACATAAATGTATATACACACACACACACACACACACACACACACACACACACACACACACACACATATACATGTATACTGTTGTTTATTTTATTTTATTTGAATTTGTTAACTAATTTCAGCCTCAGCATGGACAAATTCCAAAAATGTAAACCACACAATGTAAAATTCAAAGGTATATAATGTAATAGAGAACTGATTGCAGATCAGACAGATAAACTTTGCAGTATAAAGAGGTTTGCAGTGTACGCAATATAACAATAAGGACAGCACTTCAGTATACATAGTCGAGTTAAGTTATATACAGCTGCATTACAACACTAAGCAAACATTGGATAGATATGTTGGTAGGTTTGCAATAGGAGTTGTACGATGTGGTGGTTAGGCAACAAATAGGGACTGATGGAGATAGGGAAGGGTGTATGTAATGTTGTCAAAGAGAGACAGAGAGAAATGGCATTGGCATTTGGCTGATTTGTTAAGGTGGACTTTTAATTGTGGCCAAAATTGTGTGTATGAAGGTACTTTTTTGAGATGGGATGGAATAAATTCTCATAGTTTTGGACCAAGGAATAAGAAGCAATGACCTATGCAGTGAAACTTAGTGTTGAGAGGTTGTAATGAGGGAGCAGGGCTGTCATAATTCCTAAGATTCTAGAAAGGAAGAAGTTGAATTAGTCTGGCCAACAGGGGAGAAATGGGTTGGTTATGTAGAAGTTTGAAATGTTGAAAGCCTAATAGAAGGTCACTTTTTTGCTTGACGTGGAACCATTTAGCTTTTTCTGTTGTTTTGTAGTGGTGTTGGTTTTATTGGAGGGAAGAGTGTGATTAACCTACAGATTCTTTTTTCAACTGTCTGTATGATTTTACAGTTTCTTTTTGATAAGAGGGCAATTAAGAGTAGGCTGTAGTATAGTCGGGAAAGAAGAATTTCTTTGCCTATAACTGTTCTGATCATTTTAGAGAGAACGAGGGAAATGGTGTTGGCCTAGAATAATACTGTATTAATCCTTTTCCTTGTGTTATCTGTATATAGAAAGTGAAGATCATTGAGGAGTCTAACTAGATGCAAGATATTTAAACATATTGCTATTCAATATGGTAATGTTTTTGGTCAATGATATGCAATAGTGATGAGATTTTAGAAAGTTTGTTCCTTTTCCAAAGAGCATGTTTTTGTTTCCAAAAATTAAGTTAAAAAAGTTGTTTATCGAATGGATGATTGACAGAAAGTCTGTATGAAGTTCTTTTTGGGGTACTGAGAGTGATTAGCTTGAGAAGAGGAGGACTGTGTCAACTACATAACAAAGAAGGGATAGGTGTAGAAGGTCATATGGTATTTTACTGATATAGATGTAGAATACGGGAGTGTTGAAAATGAAGCCTTGGCTAACACCTTTCATGAGGGCTGAGATAGATGAAAACTAGGAGGTGGCACTTACAGTAAAGTGGAGGTTAACCAGAAAGTTGTCAAACCAGGCATGGGTATCTTCATATATACTTGTTTGAAGTAGATGATATAATAGGATAGTATGGTCCATAAGACTAGATGAGTTGGAAAGGTCTATAAAAATAGCCCTTTATTCATTCCTTGGAGAATTGCAGCTGTTAGAGTTTATAGTGCTGTCACAGTGCTGCACCCCGACCTAAAGCTGTGTTGTTTGTGCATAAGAAGTGTGTACTTGGGGAGAAATGGTAATAATTGATTGGATATGAGTCTTCTTAAGAATTTTCCTAGAGTTGTGAGTTGGAGATTGCCTGGTACTGTGAGAGCCTGGAGGAGTGGGGTTATTTTGTGTGTGGTTTATTATAGCATTAATCCATATGTTTGGCAATGTATTTTGAGTTAAGCATAGGTTGCATATATTTTAAGGGGTGTTATGATGAATTCCCTGTAGTGGAAAATAAACCAAGGGTATAGGTTGTCATTGCTAGCAGACTGTTGGCAAAATGTGTTCAAGCACTGACTCAATGTCTTATGTTTGAAGTAAATGGATAGGATACAAGGTAAAGGTTCAGTGTTATTTGGAGCAGATGTATTGGTACTGGAGGCTAAAGGAAGGTTGGAAAGTTCTGTGAAAAAGTCAGATCATGAAAAATTTGGTGCAAATTTTTGTGAGTTGTAGGAGTGCTTATTCTGGAGATGTAGTTTACTTCTTTCCAGAACTGCTTCAGTGTTTTGATTAGTAAGCCTTGTTTGGATTTCACAGCTCGACTTTTATGGTGTCTTGTTGCTTGTTTAATTAGCTAGGTTTATAAGTTGAGTAAAGGTTTGGCATGTTTCTGGTATATTAGTGTCTTTCCAGTTGTCTCAGGCCTCGTATCTCAGTTTTTGTAGTTTCACTGGTGAACCAGTCATTTATTAGGTTTATAGAGTCCTGAAATAAGCAGGAAATAAGTATCTTGCTGATTTTTATGGTAGAGGTAAACTGCAGGACTGGCCTCGGTGGAGTTTAAAATTGATAACAAGGCACAGGAGAAGAGGACTGTTTTGAGTTGTAGATGTTATTGTAAGTTCAGCTAGGGCTTGCATTAGCTTTGTAGCCATCTTACCTGGCAAATAAACAAACAAGCAAACAAACAAACAAGCAAATACATAAATAAATACAACTATTTTAATATCAGTAGAGTCTGCTACTAAGCACCTTGCAGAGGTAGCTCTGTCTCTCAAATGAAACCTCAATAACAGTGATTCTACCTGAAAGAGGTGTTTAGTTGGGTTGTGCTACTTGTAGAACTTTGTACAGGTAAGGCTAACAGTTTCACGCCAAATCTTTCTAATTTTTCTCCCTTCCTCATGTCTAGAAGAGAAAGCACAGCTCTATGAGGTACCTACAGCAGATCACTGAAGAAAGCTGACTGTACCAGTAAATTATAAAATCTGAGTTATTTTCCTTCTCCCATGGCACAAAGGAATGATGACCTGTCTGCATCCAAGCTAGCCTGTGTTTGTCTAGTGGCTCAAGCATTGGTGGGAGCAGGGCTGGAGGATGGGAGTGCAAGGTACTCACTGGATCTTCCAAAGGGAGGAGGAAGCTGTAGTCCTTCACATGGATGGCAATATTAGCAGCATAGGGTGCTATACCAATGATGTCTGAGCCTGGGAAGCACTCTCTGCATAGCAGTGCGTGCACTTACAAGTCTGGGATAACATGTACACAGAGGCCTGACAGTTATTGGAGATATTTAGAGAGCTTTCAGTGGGTTAGAATCTTCAAGGAGAGGGGAAAGGTCCACTTACTTTTCTCACTGGCCTACTCCCTACTGCTTGACACTCACCTCTCATGGGGAATTGGTTAGCATGCCTATCTTAAGGATTGAATGGGCTTCAGCTCTAGCTTTGGAAAAGAGGATGTGCCCAACTTCTACTTTCAATGGGGAAAAATCATGCTCTAGTAGAAGCAAAGGGGGTTGTAAGAACCCCCCCAGTCTCATAACCATGTGTCATGTGTACTCTAACATAGGACAATGCTTGGTGCTTGCCATGTAGGCTCAATCAGTGTTCCCCAGTAGAAGGGCGAACAAATGGGCCAATTGCGAACAGTAGAGGAAGCCACTGAGTCAGCTGGACAAGCACCATAACACACAGTTCTGAGACAGGTCAAGAGTGCTGCTGACATGACCAGCACACAGAGCTGCAAGTCGGCAATTATGTAGGTTTGTCAGCAGTGTACTGAGCATTTACTGATGGGTACAGAATTCTTTCCATGAAGCACAAGCTAGTCTATAACATTCAAAAGTACAATAAGTAATTAAAATAATGTGGGATTCAAGATCCAGTGGTTTAGTACAGGTGATAAATACAGAAAGGAGAGCAGCCTCATACTTCATAGTTTTACTTTTTATAGGGTTTGGCATACAGAATCGCCAATTAGCTGAAACACCTGATGTTCATAAGGATCATTTGCATATATCCCATATGCCTCTGATACAAGAGGTTTGGGAGGTCACTCAGTGGAAGTTCTAACTTTGTGGGCGTTTTCATTTTGTTTTTACTGATTGGTATTTCAGTGACCTTCTTACTCATTGTTTTAGTTTGTTGTTTGGGATATTTTTGCAGCGACCCTAATGGTAATGGACATCAGCTGGGTATAACAGCCCTGTGTTTCTAATGCTTAGTCAAACAATCTGCTTTTTCTGTGCTGCTGATGTCATAACAAGGCCGAAATATGCATAGCCACAGCTAATAGGGTTTGGCTTTATTGGCCTGAAATTGTCTATTAAAATGATAAAACAAGTCATGGGCATTCAGAATTGCCAATTAGCTGAAACACCTGATGTTCATAAGGATCATTTGCAAATATCCCATGTGCCTCTGATACAAGAGGTTTGGGAGGTCACTCAGTGGAAGTTCTAGCTTTGCTGTAGTTTTCATTTTGTTTTTACTGATAGGTTATAAACTGCACTGATACAGTCATATAATGCACAACATATGAACAGTTTGGACATCAAAAACACTACAGTTTATACTCTTATCGTCTTTTTCCTTGCTATAAAACCTTAGTTCTACATTCCTGCTTCTTTCTGCACCAAAATGCACGAATATAATTCTCTCCTGGCCCAATATTTTATCTGTAAAAGCACTGCTCACAAGATTAGACATAGCTATATTTTTTTGTTTTTCTCACTAAATATAAAATCCATAGGTACGTTGTGCAAGGCGATCTTTATAACTGTAGGCAGGGAAATATGAGGGTCAAGAGGAAGCCCTTTGCATCTTGGAATGTTCTCGTTATGCTTTTATGTGTTAACTCTTCAAAGGATAAACTGACTACATCTTCTTTGAAGAATCATAAAGTGAAGGAAACTCTAACAATAACTATATCACTTGAAATGTGGCAAACTCACCAATAATGTCACAAGTCTCATTATATGATATCATTCTGACTGGTCTAAAGATGCAGGGATGTATTTTCCATCAATACACCTACCTGTGCAGCCTGTTATGCAGGTTCATCTAAGGGCCTTAATGCTGGAAAACTGCCAGGAAGGAGATGAGGGAGAGGATTTAGCAACCTCTGGCAAGTTTTCTTTCTCAGAGACGGCTGAGAGATTTTGGACTACTTGATTGACGCATGATGTGGGCTAAGGGTTCAACAACATACATCTTCCCAATGCCAATTTTATTTCTAACCTGAACCAGAGGCCTCATCACTATTTCACTCTATCCACACCTGCCTTAAGCAGACCTCTTTCACTAATCTTACGATATTTAATATGGATACCTGTGATTAAATTTCTATTTAAAAATACCAGCTGTGTAATGACTACTAGCAGAAATCACTAATATCCCACTCATGTTATAGTTGTTGAATATGAAATTCACAGCATGAAATGTTTCTTATAATAGCATTTACATACTGAAGTCCAGAAAGTGAAATGATATGCTGCATTTTTTCTGGCTCTATAGCAGATCTTGACATACTGTTTTGTGCTTCTTGTAACACTTAGCAAGACTCTTACAAGTCCCATAAATAAAAGTTAGCACAAGTTATTACTGACAACATTACAAGAATTAGTTACAGTTCTACTCCAAAAACTGTATGTCAAAAACACGCAATCTGGCAAAAGGCTATAAAAAGAATTCCCAGGAGTAAGAACTCTAAATCAAAAGTAACACTTCTAACCACAGACCTTTAAACAGAAATGACATAATAGTCATTCAATGAATACCATAAGAAAATCAGCTTTGCTTCTTCGGAATTCATCTGCAGTTAATTTGCACAGTTTCATAAAAGTTGGATTTTTTCATGCAAAAAAAAGAACACCATAGCAGATGAATCTTCAGTACTTTAAAGATGAAATATCCCTGTGACTGCTATCCACAGAAAAGTGAAAAACAAAGTTATGCCTACAGTATACATAACTACTAAATGAAAGCGCAAAAGTTCAGTACTGCTTAAGGAGCTCCAAATTTACCACTGAAATTGAAAAAGAAAATGATTAACTGTGTGCTCATAAGTTTTAACCTAAATGTGGTCACATTATGTACAAGGCTATAAATCCATAAACTGCCATATTCTATGTGGTTGAGAAGGAAAAAAAGAGATGTTAATGGCACTTTACAGAAATGTGCCTACACCCCAAACTGAACCTTAGACTTAGTTCTGAGCACTGTACTACAGGTAAAAAAAATACAAAAACTGACAACTGAAAGGATTCAGAGAAGATTGTTTTGAATTTCTACCAGTGCTGTTTATAAAGCACTGTTTTAATGAGTTTGAAACCAAATGTTTGATTGTAGATTATTTGTAGCTTAAGGGACTCTGAAAGCTCACATAAGCTCTTTTCCAATGTCTTTGCTCTGAAAAAAGGGGCTTGGTTTATTACAAACAAAGGACCATACTAAACTGCTTCAAGAGTTACTGTGCCTTGTGTGTTATGAACTGCCTGGACAGCACTGTCTTAGAATATTATTGCTACAGAAATAGCTTGTGTCCTAAATATATATATATATATATATATATATATATATATATATAGAGAGAGAGAGAGTATATATATATATATATATATATATATATATATATATATATATATATATATATATGTACACATACACACACACACACACACACACACACACACACACACACACACACACACACACACACACACACACACACACGTCACAACCTTTGGGTAAAAAGTTATGTACCTACCATAAATTTCAATGTTTGTTGTCCTTCATCTCGCCTTCCTTCTTGCTGGTTGGGTTCTGAGCCGAGGGCGACTTGGCTGATTTACTGAAGCTCAAGAGCTTTTACTGGCTCAACGCTACCCCTTATTCCAACATGCTTAGTGGCAGCTACCCAGATCTCGTTTGTAATAGCCCACACTAGACATATATAGCAAAAAAGCAATTTTTTACTAAGCTCTTATACATCAAGATAGGAAGGATAGAGGAAAGGACAATGTATAGTTAACTAACCTGGTATGCTAGCAGGAAACTCAGCCAGTGTAACCAATAAATAACTCATCTCGTACCTCCAGGAAGGGGGAAGGAGGGGGGCATGCAAGAAGGAAGGCAAGATGAAGGACAACAAACATGGAACATTATGGTAGGTACATAACTTCTCTATGTTATGTTGTCCCATCTCGCCTTCATTCTTGTTGGTTGGGACCGTGCCCTCAGCACCTGGTTCTTGGGTGGCTCACTGGAACAAACTCTTCAGGACCGTGGAACCAAAGGATGCCCTGTTCCAGGAGACCACATCCACTTTGTAATGAGAGATAAAGATATGAGGATTTGCCCATATTGGTGCTGCACAGATTGAATCTAAAGGTAATTTAGCTTGGAAGGCAAAAGAGGTGGCTAAGGCCCTGGTTGAATGTCCTCTGTGTCTTCCTGGAAGTGTCTCTTTATGTAAACCATATGAATAAGTGATTGTGTCTGACTGCCATTTTGATAATGTCACTTTAGAAACTGGATAACCTTGCTTATTATCAGCAAAGAATATGAACAATTGGTCTGATTTACTGAGGTCTTTGGTCCTGTGTAAATAAAAACCTAATTGTCTATGAACATCCAATTGGTGTAATCTATACTCTACCTTGTTGCCATAATTGGGGAAGAACACAGGAAGCTCAATGGACTGATTTAATTTATACTCAGAAAAAACCTTAGGCAAGAAAGAAGGACTGGTCCTTAGAGAGACTCTATCTTTGTGAAAAATGAGATACAGCGGGCAAATAGGCAAAACATGTAATTCAGAAACCTGTTTAGCTGAGGTTATAACAACCAATAAGAGGGTTTTCCAAGACAGAAACTTCAAGGGACAAGATGTTGCTGGTTCAAAGGGGTGCAGAATCATTGAAGCTAAAACAAAGTTTAGGTCCAGGGAGGAGTTCTCTTACTGGGGGCCGTAAAAGCATTCTACCTCGTAAGAATGCTCTGCACAACGTATGGGACATAATGTTTGAACCCAAGTCTCCTACATGAAAATTGGAGATGGCAGCCAGTTGGACTCTAATAGTAGCTGCAGCTGCCCCTTTTTTGAAGGTTTTTGCCAGAAAGTCAAGAATCTTGTGAACAGGAGCCATGAAAGGATCAATGTTATTTCTTTTGGCCCAGTAAAATAACCTCTTCCATTTGCTAGTGTAAATCCTCCTAGTTGTGGGCTTGTGGGAGGACACTAGAATGTGTTGTACAGCAGGGGAAATGTTTGGGAGCCTGGCTAAGGCTGGAAGTGGAGTAACCAAGCAGTCAGCTTGAGAGTTTGATGGAATGGGTGAAGCCCGCCTGACTGATGCATCAGTAGTTCTGGAACTGGGTCCAGTATCCAGGGCTCCAGTTGAAGTTGATGACAAAGAAATGGAAACCATATCTGACGAGGCCAGTAAGGTGCAATGAGGATGAGTTTGCAACCCAGTGACTTTGCTTTCTGAAGTACCTTTGGAATTAGAGGGAAAGGTGGAAAAGCATAGAGTAGTCCCAGAGGCCAATCTTGAACAAGTGCATCCCTGGGTGACTGTCCTGGAAGAGGAACTAGGGCAAAGTAGCTGCTGCATTTGTTGTTTAGGGGAGTGGCAAAAAGATTGCAGCATGGCTGGTTCCATTTGTGGAAAATCAAGTCCGCAACTTCTTTCTTCAGGGACCACTCGTGAAGCATGAGAATAGCCCTGCTGAGCCTGTCCGATATCATGTTGGATTTTCCAGGAATGTGCGTTACAATCAGAAAACGTTAGGAAGACATCGCCCATTACCATACTCGAAGAGCCTCCTGACACAAGGGTTAAGATCTGGTTCCACTCTGCTTGTTGATGTACCATACCACTGACATATTGTCTGTCTGGATTGCAATAGTCCCTGTAGGTAGAGAGTCCTGAAGTGCTTGCAACGTCAGAAGCACCACTCTCATCTCTAGAACACTGATGTGCAGATGGTACTCGTAAGGTTGCCACGTCCCTCAGACAGTCCGTCCTAGATAACCCCCCCCCCACCCTATCTGGGAAGTGCTGGTGGTAAATGTGGATACCGGATGAGGGTCTAGAAAGGGTCTGCCCAGAGTTACCTGGGGGAAGAACAGCCACCATAGTAGGTCATTTTTGGAAGATTCAGTGATCAAGATTATGTGTGACATTGGCAATTCCTGGAAAGACCACTGAGTGAAGAGAAGCCACTGTAGAATCCTCATGTGGAAGCATGCTAAAGGAACTAACATAATAGCTGGCAGCCATTGATCCCAGTACGTGTAAGACTTGTCTTGCCTGAACTCACGTCTTGTTTATGAGAAAGGAAACTTGCTGATGAATGGTTGACACCATGTCTAGAGGCAGTTTTGCTATCATGTGTCTTGTATCTAAGTCTACCCCTATAAAGGTAAGAGACTGACAAGGCAGACTTTTCATAGCTTATTGTGATGCCTAACCGGGAACAAGTTTGGATTGTGTAGTCCCATGCCTTGATTAGTTAATGCTCGGTGGTAGCAGTGAGGAGCCAGTCATCTAGATATGGAAACACCTGGAATCCTAGACACCTCAGGTGAGCCATGACCACTGCCATACACTTGGTGAACACCCTGGGAGCTGTGGTGAGACCAAAGGGCAGGGCCCTGAACTGATAATGACTGGCTCCCAGCTGGAAGCATAGGAATCTCCTGGATTGGCTGTCCATTTTTATATGGTAGTATGCATCCTGAAGATCTATGGAGCACATCCAATTGTCCTGACACAAAAAGGGAAGAATGGACTGCAGTGTCACCATCAGGAACTTTGTCTTTTTTACCAGTTGGTTTAGCTTGCTGAGATCCAAGACTGGTCTCCAGTCCCCTGTCTTCTTTGGAACTAAAAAGAACCTTGAGTAAGTTCCGGATCCGATTTGGTCTGCGGGGACTTCCTGGATGGTTCTTTTTTCTAGCAATCCTTGAACCTCTAGGATTGTATGATCCCAAAGACTGGGTGGAACATCAGGGATAAAATGTTTGTCTTTTGAGGGGGACTGAGAAAAAGGAATTTTGTAACCCCTGGATATTATCCACAGTACCCATGTTTCCCTTGTGATAGATTGCCAGGCTGCTGGGTACAGTGATAGTCTTCCCCAGACTGCCTCCAGAGGTGGACAGCCGTGCCTCTCTTCAGGAGTGCTGGAAGGGTCTAGCAGAGAAGGTATCTCTGTCACCCTGCTGTTGCAGACCCCCTCTGCCACAAGGGCGGTGTCTTCCATTATTGTTTCCCCCTCTGCCCCAGGGGAAAAATCACCACGTGTGTCAGGCGAAGATCCCTGGGATTTTCAGAACCACATTTTCCCACTCTTCTGACCCTTGGGATAGGGTCTACATAAAGTGGAAAAACGGACACCTATGGCAGAGAGAGTCTTGCTATCCTGTTCACACCTGGTGAGAGTCTTTTTTACCTGAGGCCCTACCTGCTGCCCTACTCACTCCATCTGCCACATAAGAAATGAGCCTCATGGAGGAATTTACCATGGAGGTCAAGGTCGCAAGCCGGGAAGCTGCCCTGTTTGCAACTCCCTCAGCTGTAGGATCTTGCAGGTATCTCCTAGCTCCTTCAGGAGATCCCTCTGAAGTCATGTGAAATATTACAAGTAATTCAGTGATCTGAAAGTAAAGGTCGCTGAAGAAAAAAAACACACTTCCCATACCTATCCATCGTATGAGACTCTTTGTTCGGTGGATGGACAGATAAACAAGTTTCTGCACATTCCTTCTTGGTAGCTGCTGCCACCACCATGGCATCAACAGGGACTCCTTTGGAGAGGAAAGACTTATCTTCAGGAGCTGTAATAAATTTGTTAGGTCTCCACAGAACAGGTTCCATGGTCTCTGTAGTGCTCCACACCTTTCGACTCACTACTAACAAAAGTGGGTCGAAAGGCGAAGACACCCAAGAGGTGGAGGGTTGGGAACCAAATGCATCCAGGTACACAGACTCACCCTCAGAAGGGGCTAAGGGCTTCCAGCCACCCCAATGTCTGAAGATTTCCAAGATGTCTGAAAAAGAGACATCCTCAGAGGGGGACTGTGGGGACCCTTCCGACTCATCCAAGTCCATATCCGAAGTGATAGACTCAGAGAAGTCTAGATGCTTCCTCTTGCATTTCTTTTTTTGAGGGACCTCCTCCAAATGTTCAAGGGAGGTTTCGGAAGAAGTGGGATCACCCAATGGGGGGTCCTGGGGCACAGGTTCCCTACGCTTGGCAGGAGGAGGGACAAAGGCCAGCACAGGCACGAAGGGAGAAGGATCCAATGGAGCCAAGGGTGGAGCAGTCTCAGGAGACAGCATGCTCCTCATCACCTCGAAAGCCCCACGGTCCCAAGTCGAAGAACCCTCTGGCTCCAAAGAGCCTGGAGATCTTCTTCAAACTGGGAGTGAAGGCTCCGAGGCCAATGTAGGAGCCAAACTCACCTGTGCCGAAGCTCAGAGAGGGAGAGCGGGGTCGGACAAGGGTCCAATGCCACTTCACCCCTCAGAGCCGGTGAGAGAGCTTCGGCGCCTAGACCCCTCGAAAGACTGAGACATCGAGGAGATCAGAGCGGTAGTCAGAACTGATAAGGGAGAAGAAACCAGAGCTGATAGTTCCACCACCATGACTTCCATGCACTCTGGCTCCAAGCTCAAGAGAGTCAGAGGAGGAATGGATGGAGAAGCTGGGAGGAACAAAGGAGCCAAATCCTTATGGGATGGACTCAAGAATAATTTAGCAAGTGCCTGTGACTTGAGGAGCCTGTTGACCAATCTCTCCCTGTCATGATCTGAAAGTCTGGAGGACTGAGAGGAGTGTGAAAAGGACCACTGACTGCCTGCTCCAGGTTGCAGCAGTGGAGATTGTGGAGCAGAGCATACCAGCTCCAAACAGGGAGACCTTGATCTCTTATGGATTCGGACCAGCTCCGAGGACACAGATGGAGCCGCTCGAGACTTAGCTTTGTCGGAGCCAATGCTAGGGGCCGATAGAGCCAAAGGCTTCTCAGTAAGTTTTGTCTGTTCCAAGCTCAGAACCGCTGGCTTGGAGTGTTTCTCAGACACTTTGGCTGGCTGAGGACCCTGAGACAAGGCATCTTGAGGGTTCTTCAGGAGGCCACTTAAGATAAGCTTAATTTTTCTTTCCTGCAGGACTCTGGAACTGAAAGCATGACAGACGGAGCAAGAGTCCTGCAGGTGAACAGCCGCTAAACAATAAACACAACTCGTGTGCCCATCCATAAGGGACATTTTCTGGCAACATGAGTCGCAATTTTTAAACTCAGAGGGTTTAGACTGTTTAGACATAACTAGCAGTAGTCAGGGAAAAAGGTTTCCACAGAGAAAAAACTGTCACTCATAGCCTACAACAAGCAGAAGTAAACTGGCTGATAACCACAAAGGAAAAAACTTATAAAACTATCTTTTTTTTTCTTTTTTTTTTTTTTAAAGAAAGAAGGAAGGAAGAAAAGGGGGAGAGCCTCTAACTTAAATGGCAACTCCCCTGATGGGAGAGCCTCTAACTAAAATGGCAATCCCAAATAAAGGGTGAAGAAAGGGAAGAACCCTCTAACTTAAATGGGCACTATGGGGAAAGCAGGCCTGAAAGAGAAAATGATGGCCAAAAACACCACAAAGAGCAGAGAAAGGGGTCATTAGAATAATGCAGAAAAATACACGCTCTAAAGAGTAAATATAACAAGTCAATTACCAAAAAAGTTGCAAGTAACTATAAAACACAAAGTACTTAGCCTGAGCCAGTATGAAGCAATCTCAACGCTGCAAGCGGCAAACGAGATTTGGGTAGCTGCTGCTAGGCATGTTGAGATAAGGGGTAGCCTCAAGCCAGTAAAAGCTCTCAAGCTTTAGTAAATCAGCCGAGTTGGAAACGAGGATCAGCTCCAAACCCAATCAGCAAGAACAAAGGCGAGATGGGACAACATAACATCAAGGCTTATGTAATGAAATGTCTTGTACAGCAGGGGAGATCAATAATGGAGACCAGGACAGCACAAAGAGTCTTGGATCACTATACAGAAACAAAAAGAGCAGTAGTCTATAACAAACAGGTGCATGCTGTTCAGAATGATTAGCATGGCAACGTAATGTACGAATCATATACATAGTATGTACTGCATAGCGCTAGCACATGATTTCATAAGCTCATAAGTTGTGTACCAGTGTTAAGGCCATATAGCCATCTAGTAACCCAAGATTTCTTGCTTGAGCACTCTGCCACCAGGCCACATATCCAGCTGTCTCTTAAAGGATTCTAAGTTGCTACTATCTGTAATATAAAGTTGTAATTTACTCCATAATATATCATCAATCCTTGAGTGACAAAATTGTGTATCTAAATCAAACTTCATAGGCTGATTTCTACATGTTAAATTACAGTTGTAAATTTTATGTCCGAGATTGCTTGTAAACTAGAGTAATAAAAGACTTTGTAGGCAGATATTAACTTAACATAGATGTAATGACACTGAATGGTAAATAAATTAAAATATTTGCATCTATTATTGTAACTGTGATCTTTGAAAGGGAAAATCCTCTTGGTGAATTTTCTCTGTTCTCTCTCAAGATAATTCAACTGAACTGCATTGTATATATAAAGCATTTTATTGTGCACTAAGATTGGCATAATATATGTTTTATATAGTTATGTAAAACATGTAATTTATTGTGCTAAGAGTTTTAAACATGTAAGCCATTCAATGCATAGCTTTATTACTTATCAGTTATGCATGTGTGTCAAAGGAGAGATTAGCTTTCATGGTTATTCCCAGGTGTTTATTTTGGATTACCTCCTTTTATGGATGTTCTTGGAGGCACACAGGTGAATGAACTACAGCATTTCCAAAATACATTATGCTGCAGTTGTAGTAACTAAAATGTATGCCTATGTCATGTGTCTATCACCGAACTGTCTCATATAAATATTTAAATGTTCAATATCAGATTCATTTATGCAATGAACCCAATCTTACAATTGTCTGCATATTTATTTATCCAACATGCTTTAGATCTAGTAATGAAGGCAAATACAGTATTAAATAACATTGGTCCTTGTGGATCTCCAAGATAGCTAGGAAGACAGTCAGAGCTTATGTATGGTTATGCATTGGGATCTATCAGTTAACAATGGCATAATCCATTTTACCAGTAATATGTTGCTCTTAGCCTTGATAAGACTTTGGTAGACTACATAGTGAGGAAGGGAGTCAAAGGCCTTGACTAACTCTAAGAAAATTACTTCACACGAGAGACCTAGATCCAAAGCTTTGGTAATTTAATTATAAAAACTTAATAAACTTGTCAATGTAGATCTACCCTTTAAAAAAACATGTTGATCTAAATCCAAAATGGCAGTATCTATAATATTTTTCCCTGTATTTCAGTAATGCATCTTTCAAAGTATTTGCTCAGAATGGAAGTGAGGCTAATAGGTCTATAATTGTTAACATCCCTTTTATACATTTTTATACATGGGTGTTGTAGTAGATGCTTTCTGTGAGCTAGAACATTACCAGTTTGTAATAGCTTATTAAATATGTATAATATTGATAGTAAGTGATTGTTAATTGTTAGCAACTGTATGGAAGGGACTGATCAGGGCTCACAGAAGTTGAATTCTTTATGCATCATACCACCCATCTCAGGAGCATCATCTTCATATGTCTAGCTTCCGCAACTGCTCTGCCCAGGTTTCTGCACATACAGCTGCACTGATTGCAGCACTATTTTGTACACTTTACTTGGTGGTGCTGTGGTAGCGTTGTCACCTTGCAGTAAGACGCTGTCCGATTCGATTCTCAGCTAGAGCGTCTTCTGCATGGAGACATGTGAAAATGGGCGTACCTTCGTTGAAGGTTGTGCGTTAGGGCTAGTAACTCGGCACGTAAAAATCAAATACCAATCATTAGCGGACCGGAGTTCCGCTGTGGCGACCCCTAACCAGGAAAAGCCGAAAAGACACAAACTTCTCTGCTTCTTTGGCCCTCTTCTGTTACTGTTCTGATACTATTAATACACTTATAAAATCTTTTCTTATTATTAGTATTTACATCATTTGTTTTCAGAATTAATTTTCTCCTTTCTAATTTTCATCTTAAGTGATCTACTGATGTTATTAAAAATTCTCTTGTTTGTTATTGTTGGGTGTTTCTTGTATAACTTATATTTCATTTGTTTTTTTCTTATCCATTTTATGAAGATTTAAATTCTACTATACATGGAGTATATTTCTTAGGAGAAACTTTGTGCCCAAACTGTCTACAATTGTCTGTTTTCCTTCATATTTATCATGCTTGATTGAAGTGAAGTTATGCCATTAACAGTTTTGTCATATTGTTTGTGTTTTTTTTTTCCTTGCTGGGATTCCATTTCTTTCGTATCATTTATTTTATTTTATTTTTTGTAGAAACATTTGAGTGGTTTATAATTTGTGTAATGTTATTTAGCCCCTTCTTAGAACTTCTAAGCTTAGTTGATTTTAGGGATATGGGTTTGTAAGATGAATTTATACCACCCCAAACTGTATACCACAAACTACCAAATTCAGTAATAGTTCTGAAAAAATATTACAAAAACATGAAAGTTAATCACTTAATTTCCTACCCTCCAAAATATGAAAAAATCCCCTTAATTTTAGACCCCAAAGCAGCAACATTCAGAGGTTTTAAGTATGTGTTCCAACATATAAGTATTAAGTGAATCCATTATGGTTTATTATATATTACAAGTCAAAGAATGTTAATACTGTAACACTAACTGTGGTATATTTTATCTAGGTCATAAATATAAAGACCAATACAGACCTTAATAATAAAAAGTATCAAAGCCCAGAAGATAGGGCGGCCACGGTGGTGCAGTGGTTAGCATTGCCGCCTCACAGCAAGAGGTTCTCCGGTTCGATCCTCGGCTGGGGTGCCTTCTGTGCAGAGTCTGCATGTCCTCCCTGTGGTCACGTGGGTTTCCTCCGGGTGCTCCGGTTTCCTCCCACATCCCAAAAGACATGCTGCAGGTGGATTGGACACTCTAAATTGGCCCTAGGTGTGCGTGTGAGTGTGCCTTCTGTGGAAGGTTGGGCGCCGGGCTGGCAACTCGACACCGTAAAACTCCACTGCCATTCAGTGTGCGGACAAGGTGATCCGCTGTGGCGACCCCTAACCAGGAAAAAGCCGAAAGAAGAAGAAGGAGAAAGCCCAGAAGATAACACTAAAGACTTATGCAATATCTAGTACAAGCCAGTAGCACTAGGTAAATTGTTTTGACTTCCTATTTTAAGGGAAGTTCTAAAGTGTATTTTTAGAGTTAATAATAGCAGTTAAATCATACTTGGTTGTCTTGTCAGCAATATAAGCAGTCCTGTTCCTTGCTGATGATACCGTTCTACTGAATTACCAAAGCTGTAAAATGGAAAGGAGTTCTCACAAATTAAAAGAAAAACATACTGAGCCCAGAAATATGCGCAGCAGAGCAAAGCTGTCACACATTAAGTGTTGAAAGCCAGGAAACAGCTTCCACTCTTAAACAAATGTTTTAAAAAATGCAGACTTCTGATTAGTTATTTTGCCTGCCAATCTAAAAAAACACTACAGGAAAATTAAATTAAAACAATCTTTGAAAGTACAAAAATATTTTATTTGTTTATTTGACATTTGTTGACTGGGATAGTCCAACTGAGCTGTTGCCCTTTTTCAGCGGAGACCTGGGGAGAAAAGCATCACAATTATACACAAAAAGATAATAATAATAATAATAATAACATTACAATGACTAGAATCATAATTCCATAAATTACAAAATAAAAATGTACAATCTTTTTTGACACAGGTTATGGAAAAGCATTGATTTGTACAGGGTGGGTCTGAATAAGCAATTAATGCAGTTAGTCTCAGACATTTACAAGACAGTAGCAGTAATCACATCAGAAGTAGAGTTTTGGAGAATTGGTATATGCAGGCAGTGAATGACGTATACTGAGAGCATTTAAAAAGAAGGTATCATTTAAGTGTGTTCTATGCAGTAAAAGAAGTGTCAGAGGATTTAGATTTAGTAGGCAGGAGTGATAAAGTAGGCATGTGGGCAGTATTGCCACAGAGGCTGTGGTCAATGGGTGAGGACAAGATCATGGAGGATGTTTACAGTGGCAAGTCCCAGTGGTAGAAAGTTTTTGAGAGCAATTTTGAATTCTTTTTTTTTTAAAACAAATTTATTGTTTTAACATATAAGAGAAATATCATAACAATTTTATACAAATAATTAAAAATAGGTATTATTATAATATTCAACAAAACAACTGAAGTATTTACAAAGACATCCACTACAATCAGATCAATGAATTAAACTAAAATACTGTGCTATTGAAATTAGAATTTTTTTAACAAATTTTGTAAATTATTCCATACAATAAAATGTGATGTTTTTCTAGTTGTTCTCATTCTAATTGTGCTTATTTCCATATGACACATTATATTCATAACATTTTAAATTCATTGAGCGAAGGAGGTGTATCTGAAATCCAATTTCTAGTTATTATTTTCCTAGCCACTGCTAGGATAGACCATAACAAGGGAAGCTTAATCTTTTTAACACATTGAGGTACAGGTGTGTTGAATAATATAAGAGACTTAGAAATAATGAAATTATCTGTAAAAGAGCCTGCAAAAATTCATTAATTGACTTCCAGTATTCTTTCAACTTCATACAGTCATAAAACATATGAGCCCAGTCAGCATTAATTTCTACATTACATCTCTTACATAGATTATCTTTATTATTAATTTTATTCATCATCAAAGGTGTATAAAAGATCTATGTAAAATTTCCATGTATAAAGTCTCCAGACAATGGAAGATGTAGTTCTATAAGCAGATTCCAATATATATTGTTTATCTTGTTGAGTTGGTGGGTCCCCATTAATAGAGGTGAAATAATTCCAGTATGAATCTACATTGTAAAAGTTTCTTGTCTGATAATTTTATGTATATATGAAAGTTTACCTTTATCAGAAACTTTATGCTGTAAATTTATTATCAAGTAATCAATCAGTTTTGGAATAGATTCTTTAACTGTTATAGACATTAGATCTATTCTATCAATGAGATGTTGTCTAAAGATCTGAACCTCTAACCAGCAAGTTTCTCTTAGATCAAATTCTTGTTTTAAGAAATCTAGATTTTTAACTTTATTATCAGATATCAGCTGATACCAGTACTTTAGATTGTTATCTATAGCTAAATGAGCTCCTTCAGAAGTAGATGACATAAGCATACCCTGAGTATAAATTATAGGGAATACAATAAAATTCCATTCCCTATACTTAGGGTGCATGAATATAAAGTTACGATAACGCAATTTTGAATTCTTGAGGGTGGTTTATACTTCTAATATCTAGGGGAAATTTATTCCAAGTGAGGGGGGGTGGGTAACTGTACAGATAGTGCCCTACTGAAGTTTTTGGCTTGTAGATTTGTAGTAGATTTTGATTAGAGTTTCTGAGAACCCTGGTAAGGGTGTAGAAGGAGACGAGTGAGGAGATAACAGGGCAGAAGGAAGGCTTATACAGAATGGAATGTATTATCTGAAGCTGGGAGAGTAGTAGTTGGTGTGGAAATTCTAACCAGCTTAATGTGTTGACAGAAAGACAGTGATGCGATTTAAAGGTCTGGTTCACTACAAATTTGGCAACTTTATTATAGGGTGGTTTCTAGTTTTGTAAAGAGAGAGGTCTGTAGGTTGCTAAGGATCTGTGATCCATAGAAGAGACTAGGGAGTGGGTAGGCATGATAAAGAGAGAGTTTAGCCTCATTTGTTACGACTTTTTTGTTTCTGTAGAGCAATCCAAGTTTCTGATAGGTTTTCTTGATGCAATTGAGGATAGGAAGGTCAAATTTGAGTTGGTCATCTATTTTGACCATCAGAAGCTTAGTATGAGATTCTACTGTGATGGGAGTTTTGAGATTATACTGTGATGGGAGTTTTGTTAAGGGATGAGATAGAGAAAGATGGTTTAAGGTGGTTGAGGTATTTAGGTAGAAAAAGCAAGAGTTCGGTATTTTTAGGGTTTAAGATTAGTTGGTTATTGGATAGCCAGTTTTTAATAGCTTTGAAAGATATTTGGCTAAGTGTGCTCAGATCCGAAAGGTTATCAGCTATGGTGATGACCGTGCAGTATGACAGATGACTGTGAACAGGCTGTATATAGGAGGTTGGTAAAGATGTTGAACAACAGTGGACCAAGTATTGATCCTTGAGGGACTCCCATCTTGATGGGGAGAGCAGAGCTATTTATCAGATTTTTGTCTGTCAGTGAGGTAACTAGCAAACCAGAAAATGGTTGAGCTAGAACGATTTAGGCTGGAGAGTTTGGTCTGCAGCAGAGGTGGGAGAGAGTGTGGAATGCTTTAGAGAGGTCAAGGAATAAACAGGAGACAAGTTTTTTGTCTCTGGTTAGACAGACTGTATTTGTGAAGGAGGTGAGGGCTATTAAAGTGCTATGTTTGGCATGAAAGCTATGTTGTGTGGAAGTTAGTCATTTTTATCGTATAAGGTATTCCAGCATTTGTTTATGCACACATTTCTCAAGTATTTTGGAGAGAGGGGATAAAACTGCTATTGGTCTGACATTTGAAAGTTCAGTGGAGTTACCTCTTTTATGAATGGGTAAAGTAAAGAATTGCTTCCAGAAAGTGGATACTTTGGATTCTGTTATAGAGCGGTTAATAAGAAGCGAGATAGGAAAGGCTATAGAGTTAGTGGCTGCCTTAAGGAAGAGTGGAGGTAGGTTGTCTGTAGAGGAAAAGAAAGGTTTCAGTTTGAGAAGTAGGTGTTTTATATAGTTGGTAGATACTGGTATAAGAGAGAAGGTGTTTTTGGAAGTAGTGGAGGTAGGAATATCTGGAGGGTTGACAGAGCTGTTTGTTTGCATCAGTTTGCTGATGGTGTCTATGAAGTCTGTTGAAAATGGAGGCTGTTTCTTGAGGAGTATTATTTGGACAAGGACTAGGAGTTGATGGGTTACCTGACTGTAGTATTTGATTCATGGAGTTCTAAAATTTCCTTGAATTGGACCTATGTGAGGTTTGAGATTTGTTGTAAAAGTTCTTTTTATCTTTGCTGATATGTTTTTTTTT
This sequence comes from Protopterus annectens, assembly GCF_019279795.1. Lineage (NCBI taxonomy): Eukaryota > Metazoa > Chordata > Ceratodontiformes > Protopteridae > Protopterus > Protopterus annectens. The sequence continues at coordinate 880,763,971 of NC_056729.1, forward strand.
TTGGTAAGGTTGCAAAGTTCTTTATAGATTTGAAGATGAGGAGGGGTTTTTGTTTTGGAACATGTTTTCCATTCCTTGCCTCTTTTTGCAATAGGGATCTTGTAGTTTGTGATAGCCAGGAGGAACTAAGTGATTTAACTCTAACAGTTCGTAGGGGGGCAAGGCTGTTCAGAATGTTTAGGAATATGGAGTTGAATTTTTGTACAGCCTCATCTAGGGGTAGATGAGTTAGGAAGAACCATTTTATTGCAGGGAGAAGGTTATTGAAGGTATCAGGGTGGAAGCTAGTGAGTTTGTGGCATTATATGTATTTATGTGGTCGGGTGTGGTGAGGGGTGAATCTATGCACTTTAATTGGTGAGTGGTCACTTATTGAGTCAGATAGTGATTCAGGATTGGAAAGTAATATCCAGTCAATAAGAGAACTAGAGTTAGTTGGCTTATTAGTATGTGTAGGGATGGAGATTAGTTGGGAGAAGCCATGCAAATTAATCCATGAGCTTGGACTGTTAAGAGGACAGTGATAGCCAATTAATGTTGATGTTGCCAAGGGTAATGATTTAATTGGGTATATTATGTGTGAGCCAGGAGAGGATTTGTTCATGTACTGTTATGTTGTCTCCAGGGGTTATGTATATAGCAGCTACAGTTAGTTTATTGTGGTCATTCATTTTGTAGCTGGCAGTCAGAAGTTCAGCAGGAGGGGCGGAGCATAGATGGCAACCTGGTAACAGCCTTTTTCTTGAGCTCCACATCAGTTACTATGAAACAGGAAAATTATTATTTAAAATTCTATTATTTGCTCTTTAAAAGTTGTACAATCTGTTTTAGAACCTGTAATCTACTAGCTCTTTAACTTTGGAGCATTTTCTTAAAGAATTTCCTATCAAAATTGATGATTATTTAGCTGAACAGAGATGAGCAACTCAAAATCCTCACATTCTGACTCCTCACTAAAAAAAGAGATCCTGTCTATATCTACCACTCTCCAGGAATTATCCTTAAAGATGGATAAATTCACTGACAACCTTGAAAACTTAAAGATAAACTGTCAACAACAAATTGATGTTTTGAAGGAGATCCTCCAGCAACAACAATCTAAAATTCTAGACATTGAAACTTCACTGAGTGATATAGATGGAAGACTTAAGGAAGATGAATCACACTGTGAATTCATTTTGCAACAAAATAACTGGCTGACAAACAAAGTAGATGATGATGAAAACAGAGAAAGGAGAACAGATATTAGAATATTTGGTCTTCCTGAAAAAGCAGAAGGAGAAGATATCACCTCTTTTTTAAATTCCTCGCTACCTGATTTTTTTAGACTTAAAATAAGGTTTATCCTATGGGATTGAAAGAGCACATAGAGCCATTGGGAAACTTATTCCTTCTTCTCCTAATGCTTCCCCAAGATCCATAGTCATGAAGCTCCTATCCTTCTTAGACAAAGAACATATACTAAAAACAGCTTGGAGAAAAACTCCCTTATCATTCAAAGGAAACCAAATAAGGTTTAATAATGATTACTCCACGAGAGTCTTGGAAATGAGGAAAAACTCTTGGCCACTGGTAAGACTGTTAAAGCAAAATAAAATCAAAGCACAACTTGTCTACCCAGCTAAAAACAAAAATTTTCATCAGAATGAAATGAGATCTTTCAATAATATTCATCCAAAACAAGAACATTATTACAATCCCAGAAGGTATGGATCGGTCACCATCTACAATTTTTAAAAGATCATCTGAGAAAAATAATTGGATGGGTGTAAAAAAGAAGTTAAATACTGGCTTTAAAAGTGCTGGACTTTCTAGTTCTCTCAAAGATCAAACTAAATTATAAAATGTCCATGAACATCTAAAGAAGTATGTATCATTATTTTATTTGTCTGTGAATACTCCCTCATTTATTTTATTAGTGAAATATATAGCTTAAAATTAATATTACTTCTCTCTTAACTGGATATAATTGCTAAGAATGCTTAATATGTATAGTCAGTTAGGTTCTGCACACACATGCTTATTTCCTCTCTTGGACTTTAATGTCTTCTAACAGGGTTAACATGTTTATTATCTAGTTGTGAATCTGTAATGTTTACTCTCAGAGCTTAGTTCTGGGCATGTCTGATAAAGCGTGTATTTGCTTGAGTTCGTTCAAAATGTTTTATTGTAATATATAGTTTAAACATGGTACAGACTTCTCTTCCCTAGTAAATGTTTTTTTTTTGTGTCAACCTAGTGTTTCAACATTTTAAGCTGACAGTTTACTGATTCCCTTCATGAAATATCAGTCTCGAGCATTGCTTTGAAATGAGAAACAGTTTCTTTTCCCTTATTGTTTTTAGATTGGCAAATCACTTTGCAAATTAAGTCATATACCTGTTGTTAGAAGCATCACATCAAACAGATGTAGACATGCTATAGTTTGAAAAAGCTACAATGTTTATGAGGAATGGAAAGAAAACTGTACTCCCCCAGAGAAAAAAAAAAAGAGAAAGTCTGTCTACACTCATGATTCAAAATACTGACACAAAAGTGAACAGCTGACGTTTAGGAATGGGAGAGAAATTCCACACTAGTTCCAAACAGGTCAAAGGCAATTCTTCTTACATAAACAGCAAAAAAAGGTTTGTGTTCACAGCAACAGAGAATGTCGCAGATGACAAGATGGTACTCTGACAGCTCCCTTTCCGCATTTTTGTAAAATGCTAAAATCTACTTTTAGTGTCATGTTTTTCCAGTCTCCTATAGTCATTGCCTGAACATGGTCTGTATTTTGTCGATCCCGACATAATGGGCATCATGTAGTAGTTTTAGAGGGGCTATTGAAGTTGTGTGCATGTATTAACGGCTTGGGGTAGAGCAATTGATATGAATGAGGCTTGCTTTGACTGCGGACCAAGTTATGTAGTGAATTTTCATGTGTTTTTTTTTTTTTCTTTTGTCGCTTTGTGGAACAAACAAGCAGTATACATTGCTTTACCTGTCTTATTGCTTCAGCACTCAAAAGTTTTTTTTTTTTATTAGGGATGATACATGATTTGTTTAAGAGATGTTCTGTTTAGGACTGTGGTGGTTTGGAGGTGATGTTGGATGGCATTGAAACATTTGTCCAAATCTAGCACTTATTTTGATTGCTCAGTGAATGTTGCCAACCTAAAAATGCATTCTTCAGAGGGCTTATACTCAGGAAAATGTGTGTATCTTCTTAGCTCAGTTTTGTTCCGGTACTACACATGGTGCCAACGGTACCAGTGTCTCTGTGCTCATTGATAGATTCCCCTGTGAGGCATTAACTCCTGACAGATGTGTTTTAAATGTGCTAATGATTACAGGTGTTACATTAGTCCTGGACAGAAAGCAGTGTGTTAATGAAAATTATCATTAGAAAGGCACTCAGCCATTTTGACAAGATCGCGGACAGTTAACAGAAAACTTAAACCTTTGTTTGACAATTGGTCTCCATGGAAACTAGGGCGGTGCTATGCTAATTAATGATGACATCCTTGCATGATTACTGAAACGCCATTGAAAATTATATTGTGAGTGTGATACATGAAGGGAGGAATAATTAAAAAGGTTTCTCTAACATAAGTGATATTTTAGATGCCTTTAAATATCACTTCTCAGAAGAGTACAAAAACAAAGATTTTCAACATAGTATTTCAGACCATGGCCTGGACTTTTCTAAATTAAAAAAACTTACCAGAAAATGTAATTAATGAGATTCAGAAACAAAATTCCCTAAAGGAAATTAATGAAAAAAATTAAAGAAAGCAAAACAACAAATCACCAGGCATATATGGTATTATCAATGAAATATATAAGCCTCTACCATCCTTGGCTATATCAGTCTTACATAAGGCTCTGAATGAATCATACTTACAAGGTATAATTCCACCTTCACGGAGATATTCATTAATTACCCCTATACTAAAAGAAAATAAAGATTTTCATTTGTGCAGTTCATATAGGCCAATTTCTCTGATTAATAATGACTATAAAATTTTAATGTCTATTTTAGTTAACAGATGTAAGAAATCACTAACACATCTCATCACTGAAGATCAAATGGGATTTATTTATAATAGACATACTAAAGACAACATTCAAAGAATCCTGACCACCATAGATATCTTAAATAGAGATAATCAAGAAGTTCTTATAATCACCATCGATACTGAAAAAGCCTTTGACTCCTTAAATTGGAATATTTTTTTTTATTCTTGAATCATAGAAGTTCCCTATCTAATTCATTACTTTTATAAACAATTTTTATAATAATAATTTAGCCTATGTAAAATTAGGACCATTTACTTCTGAATCTATTGAAATTACTAAAGGTACCAAACAAGGATGCCCAATGTCCCCAATTTTATTTGCATTAGCAATAGAACCTTTTTCTTTGGAAATCCATTCTAATTCCAAAATTAAAGGCTTTATATAATATAAAATATATATATAAAATATATAATATAAAAATTAAAAAAGCAGACACCAGCAGCTCCTATCCTTTCTCTTTGGTTACCCACTATCCTTATACTGTTTCTGTGTATACTGTCCTATTCTGAACTTTTCCCTTCCCTGAATTAATTTCTAACCTGACTCATAACTGCCTTTGCTAGTGCACCTGCCCTATTTTACTGTTTTCAGACTCTTACATATTAATGTTTTTTTTCCCCCTGCTTTTAGCTGCTAGTAAGACTTTTCTCCCCCTCCAAAGTCCTTCTCTATTGTAGCTTATTTTAACCATACAGCACTGGGTTTGCTTCAAGTAAATCTACTTGTGTAGCTTGAGGCCAGTGTCCTTTTGTAAGCATACTTCTGCTCATATTTTATTTCTTTTTTATTTATTTCTGGTGACTATACCTTTAGAAACTTTATATCCTTGTCTCTCAAGCTAGTTTTTCACTATCTTTTTCTGATTGTTTCTCTGACTTCATCTTGACCAGGGTGCTAGCCCCGCTCCGTTCACCCTCGCTATGCTCGGGCTCACTTCGCTCCCTTACCCTACCCCCATTCCAACCCACCTCCATTACAATTACCTTTATACCTAACTATCCCTCCCCTTCCTGTCCCACTAGCCACTACAATTCCACTTCCTGCCTATTACCACAACCACCTTACTAATCTGTCAATCTTGTCAACACCACTTCTTCTATACCACTGTCTCTACCTACTCTATCTGACCATATTTTATTCCATCATGTATTATTTTCTAATATCTTCTATAATACTCCTTATTCTCTCTATCTCCACCTCTTACCACTCCAATCTCTCTGACCCACTCCTATGTTCACCAACATCTCACTCATACAACATATATCCAACTACTTCATCTTTTACTATCTCCCCTAATCTCCTTACTACCACTACTTCAAGTCTATATAAACTATCCATAATACAGGTTTTTAAACCTTCCTACAAAGCTAAGTCAAAACTATACAAATGTCATCTAGCAACTACTACACACTCTCTCCTCACTAAAACACTACTTTGTTCTAGAGCTATCCTTCCCAACCCTGGCCCCTCTTCTTCTCTCCCCACCCTCACTATCCCCAAAACTACCTCTAGACTGCCCCATCTTACTCCTCTAACAGTCACCACCCTCAGTCACAACAATAATCTCCATCCAAATACTTAACTATTTAATCATTGAGTATTCAGAGTCTATAATATAAATAAAGTTACTGAGCTGCACTCATGGATAGCTCTCAATACCCCTCACATCCTCTCCCTATCTGAAACCTGGCTCAAGCCACAAATCTCAAATAGTGAAATATTCCCACCAGGTTATAATATCTTCCGATCTGATAGACCGGTAAAAAAAGGGGGTGGCATGGCCATCCTCTACTCAAACAACTTTAACCTCTCACCATACCCTTCCCCAATTCCTGACTTCCTCCCAGCTGAAATCATCATCCTTAACTGCTATCTGAATCCCCACAAAAAATTTGCAATTGCCTCTATCTACCTTCCTCCTGGTAACAATCTGCCCATTCTTGAAAACATCCTATCCTGGTTCTCCCACAACATACCATATGAGACATTTATCCTTGGTGATGTCAACATTGATTGGTCCAAACTCACAACTGACTCCCCCCAACTCAGTATCCACCTACACAGCTTCCACCAACTTATAACATCTCCCACTCACTTCCATACAAATTCCAACTCCAGCTCCATCATAGACTGGATCCTTACCAATTCCCCCCACCAATACCACAATCCCACCACCTTACCTGACTCCCTCAGTGATCATCTCCCTACCACCATCTTAAGATATTACTCCCATATTCCTAAACCCCACCTTATCAAAGACTGTCAAAAACTATCGACTTTCAATTCATCCCAATTTAACTCCATTCTCCACAACATAGATTGGTCCATCCTAAAACACCTCCCCCTAAATGATGCTGTAAGCATTTTCAATAGCATCTTCATGAGTACTCTAAACTCCTTAGCTCCCTCTAGGAAGATCAGAGTAAAATCAAATCATGCTCCCTGGCTCTCCAAGGGGACTAGGTCCCTTATGAAACAAAGAGATAGTGCTTGGAAAACCTGGACTAAAACTAAACAACCACCTCTTCTTCACAATTACAGGCAACTGAGGAACCTTGCCAAAAAACATACAACTAATGACAAAAAGTTATACTATAGCTCTGCTCAGCTTAACAACAAATCCAATCCTCGCAAATTTTGGTCAACTCTCAACAACATCCTCTATCCAGGAAAGCCCTTTAATCCCTCCTCATACCCTAACTCTTCCTTTCAGGAAACAGCTACCCTCCTGAATAAACACTCTATCCCTTCCAACCAGAATCTGGTAACCTCTAAGCCAAACTCTACTTCGACACCCACCCCTCCAAGTCCCACTAACACAACTTTGTTTTCTTATGAGCCAGTTCCCATTACTTACAACAAATCTCTACTTCTTCTTTTTCTTCTTTCAGCTTTTTCCCAGTTAGGGGTTGCCACAGCAGATCACCTATCCGCTCATGATTGGCAGTGGAGTTTTACGGTGTTGAGTTGCCAGCCTGGTACCCAACCTTCCACAGAAGGCACACACATGCACACACTCACAACTAGGGCAAATTTAGAGTGTCCAATCCACCTACAGCATGTCTTTGGAATGTGGGAGGAAACTGGAGCACCCGGAGGAAACCCACGCGACCACAGGGAGGACATGCAGACTCTGCACAGAAGGCACCCCAGCCAAGGATTGAACCGAAGAACCTCTTGCTAACCACTGCACCACCGTGGCCACCCTACATCAAATCTCTACTACTCAGCTCAAACCTTGCTCTCCTTCCACTGACAATCTATCTCCTACATTCCTCAAACTTGCTGCTGACTCAATTGCCTATCCTATATCTATAATAATTAATCGATCTATTCTGGAATCAACTGTCCCCACCCTTTGGAAATCATTCTTTACTATCCCTCTTCATAAAGGTGGAACCTCCACTGACCCTTCAAACTACCAACCCATTGCCATTCTGTCCCCCCTCTCCAAGATATTAGAAAAATGTATTCACTCACAGCTTCTCAATTACCTCCTCATGCACCACTTACTTATCCCTACCCAACATGGATTTTGTCGTCGCCACAGCACCACTACTGCCCTCCTCTCCCTCACTCATATCATTGCAGAGGCCCTAGACAACAATAAACTAATTTCCTGTCTCTTCCTAGATCTCTCCAAAGCCTTCAATACTGTCTCTCATCCTCTCCTACTATCCGGGTCTATATTATATCCTCGAATGCTTAAAAAAGCGAACGCTGATTGATTAAACTTATTTTCGTGAAACTGCAAAATATCGAAGCAGCAGAAACTCAACTTTGTTCCTAGGGAAAGAATTCAGTTGTCCATTTCTGTTGCTTCAGTATTTTCAGTGTTATGGTGGAAAGTTACCGGTCAGATTCAGGTAAGTGTGCGATTGTGTGGATGTGAGTGTTAGGGTGAGTTAGGTGAGTTAGGGTTAGGGCTCGGGTTAGGTGTGTGTGCAATTGAGTGGACATGAGGGTTAGGGCGGATTTAAGTGAGTTAGGGTTAGGGAGCGGGTGAGGTGAGTGTGCGATAGTGACGGACCTTAGGGTTAGGGTTTGGGTTAAGGTAAGTGGGTAGTTAGTGGTGTGTGCATAGTTTAGTGTAGGGTTAGGTATCAGATTTTAGGTGTATGTGTGTGGATTTCTGTTTGTTTGGTGTGCTTGTGTTGTGTGTATGTGTTTTGGATCAGCGATTTTTTTTTCCCTGGGAAAAAAATCGCTGATCTGACAGTTCAAGATTGTAAGCTTTTGCTTAAATCAGGTCGATCAATCAGTGTTCGCTTTTTTAAGCGTTCGATGATATAATATAGACCCTACTATCCAAACTCACAAATCTCCACCTATCCCCCCACCGCACTTGCCTGGTTCAATAGTTACCTATCTGGCAGGGAAAAATCTGTCAAATGGCTCTCATCCTCCTCTCCTTTTCTTCCCATCTCCACTGGTGTTCCCCAAGGCTCCATCGTGGGACCCCTTTTGTTTAACATCTTCACCAATGATCTTTACTCCTCATGCAAAAAATCCTCCCTTATTCAGTATGCCGACGACTTCTCAAATAACATTCCTGAACTACACTCCCTGATCCAAAAGGCACTACTATCCACTGAACAATGGCTCTCTCACAACCTATTGATCCTAAATCCCAAAAAGACCAAACTCCTACTTTTCCTTCCCCGTCTCCTTCTCATCATTAAATCTCCTTTTTTATTAAATCTTCTATCAATACAACTATCCAACCTAACACCCACACAAAACTCCTAGGGGTCATTATCGATGACGAACTAAAGTTTAACCTACACATACTCCAATGTATAAAAAAAACAAACCAGAAACTAGGTCTGCTATATCGGAACAAAAAATTCCTAACCCCTGAATCTAGACTTACACTGGGCCAGGCACTCCTCCTCCCCTCCCTCTTATACACCACCCCAGTTCTTACCAATATCCAGGCCTCCACTCTAAACAAACTCCAACAGACTTACCATAAAATAGCCAGATTCATTACTAACTCCCCATACAACTCACACCACTGCATTTCTCTTCAATGGCTTACACTTCCCCAATTTCTGCTATCTTATCAATTTCATATGCTACTCTCTATTCTTTATAAACCCTCATTCTGTCCATTTCTATCTTCCTTAGTCTCCATATACGTCCCATCCCAGACCATCCATACTTCTAACCAACAATTACTTGATATCTACCACCCAAAAAGGTCAGTAGGCAAACTACTCTACAAACACCCCCTTGCCCATGCTTGGAACAAACAACTTCCCCTTGACTTACGTTCAATCTCCCACACCTCACACTTTAAAAATGAACTAAAAGCTTATTTTCTCAATTCCAGAACCTGCCCTTGCCATGACCACACCTAGTCTTACTTCCCTTTATGTACCCTCAAAAGGACCATACTTAGTACCTCATTACACCTCTCTCTCCAATGTGTCTACTATGCATTTGCATAATTTTATACAAACAAAAAATTTTATTGTTGACCTATTGAACTATGTCAGTGTAAAATGGGTTCCTATCAGCAGACCGAAGATGCATGTTTTCGAATGCGTCTTGGTCAAACTGACAAAACTGAAACTGGAAAAATATCGAAGCGGCATGTAAGTGAATTCTTTCCCTGGGAAAGAATTTGCTTGGCTGCTTCAGTACTTTGCCATTTTTGGCACTGTAGTGCGGTCTCGGAGTTAGTATATTTAAGTAGGGGGTTGGAGGTGTGGGGGTGAAGCCCCACACTTAATCTAATGTTTTAATGTGCTTTCTTTTTTTTTTTTTTTTGTTTTGTTGGAACAGCGATTATTTTCCCTTGGAACAGTTCGGTTTTATAAGCTTTCATTTATATGGGGTCAATTAATCACCATTCGCTTACCTAAGTGTTCAGTGATCTAATATAGACCCTGTAAAATTATATTACTTAGCTTGTTTTTAATGCAGCTTTAACTTTATGCATGTAACCCCACATATGTGAATCTTTTTGCTATAACTACTATTATATCAATATTGTTTAAAATTGTACTTGTTTAAAAATGTACTACTGGAGCTTTTCTCCTCGGGTCTCCACTGAAAATGGGCCACAAGCCCAGTTGGACAAACCTGGTTAAAAAAATGCCAATAAATAAATAAATAAATAATCAGTTTGACTCTAAGATAATGCTATTTGCTGATGATATCTTACTTACTTTAATAAATTCAGAAGAATCCTTACAAGAATTAGATTTATTAGTTAAAAAAATGTTATTGTATCTCAGGATTAAAAATTAGTAGTTCTAAATTAAAAAAAAAAACTCAATGATAAAACTAAATCGACTTTAAATGAAATAGTTGGGAAACAGGTCTCTTCTTTAAAATATCTAGGGATTGTACTATGTGATAATATCGCTTCAACTTTAAATACAAACTAGAACAACATTGTGAACATATTAAAAACTCTTATAGAGAAATGGAATAAACTACATTTAAATTTTGAAGATAGGCTACAATTAATTAAAATGATTCTGTTACCAAAAATAAACTACATTGCTTTATCTATTCCTATATTATCCAGTAAAAATATTTTAAGAGAAATAAATAGAATTCTCTTAAAATTTTTATGGTATTCAAAAAAAAATAGAACAGCTTTATCAAATCATATTAGACCCTGGGAGCTTACAGGAATAAATTTTCCAGATTTAGAATCCTATATTAAAGCTTCTAATCTCAAAACAATATTAAATTGGATTGATCCAAAATGTTCTTCAGCTTGGAAATCCCTACATGTAACTATTATCCTAAATGAAAATAAATTAATAAAAAATGTACAACTAAATGATCTGAGTAATAACCTTTGGTATGCACTTTGTATCAATATACAATATAATATTATTAAGCTCACAAATCTAAATTATATAAACTATATCTATAATACTTTTAGAAGTTTTTTAAACAACAATATTGATATTAAACTATGGATACAACTACTATACCCCTTTAAAATTACAAAAAACTTTTTAATAATATCAGCGCAGATACTCTCAGTAATTGGGAAATATAAAAATGTACATGCTGGTATCATTGCACAATGAACTTAGTTACCCTGGATGCACAACGTTTAATCAAAACATTTAATCTATCAAAATCAGATTGGGTAGCTCTCAACAGTGTACTCCCATTTACTCAAGATCTGTGCAGAACAATAAAGAATTGCTCCTTTAAGTTTTGCCCAAATTTGTACTTCTTATACATAAAATACTACATGGAGAATTTAGCTGGAAAAAATTAATTTAAAAACTTTATAAAATCATTATTAACTATAAAACTATCCCTAATCAGAAATTTTGGGATTTTATTACTAAGGATTATACATTGTCCCTAACCTCTGAGAATAAAACTAATCTTTTACATTCCCTTAAATTAACTTCTAATTTACAAGTTTTGAAGATTTTTTCCTAGAAATTCTTGCATAGAGCTTTCTATACTCCTAGTAAAATTGCTAAATTTAATCTTTCTAAGGAGGTAATATGTTGGAGATGCCCTCTAAAATGCAAGGCCGATTGGTCTCATATTTTTTATGAATGTTCTCTCATTAAGGAATTTTGGGAAGATATTGGTAATTTCCTTCAAGCTATCTTAACTGATTCCTTTGTATTATCAAAATATTTAATTTTTTTGAATGTAAATGAATGTATTACGATGAATAACAAAAATAAATATCTTATTTGGACAATTTTTGCAGTAGCCAAAAAATGCATTACAAGAAGATGTTAATCACTCTCCATTCCAGTTTTTGAAGATTTCATGATTCTATTGGACGAAGTAGCATCAAGGAAAATAAAAGCTGAAGAATTAAGAATTTTTCCTAGAAAATGGACTAATAATCCTTGGGAGAAAGTTTTCTCTCTTATTGAAACAATGAATCCAGCTACACTTTCATCTAATTAATCAAATAAAAAGTAAGAATTGTTGAATATTGTATAACCTTCTTTATATGTTTATATTTTTGCTATTCCTCTTTCTTCTGCTTTTGAGCCCTTTGTAAATTTTGTACATATTTTATTACAATTTGTTATTTAAATTGTAAAATTATTTTTTTTCTCTATTGTTATTGGAAAATTAAATAAAAAAATTTTGAGCAAAAAAAAAAAAAGTTCAGCAGGAGAAAAAGAAGGGGGAGGGTTTGCTAATGGGGAAAGGGTGAGGTGGTTAGAATACAGAATAGCAACTCTACCACCTTTTTTCTTTGGTCTATCAAGAAGTGAGATGTTGTAACCTGGGGAGGAATTCTATGCCATACAGAAAACAGAGCAACAGGGTTGCAGAACAGTTTTGGGAATGCATTTCAACCAGGCTGACATTGCATAATCTATCTGTAACTGTGGAATGCAGCATGCATAAAAGCAACTATGCAATCCAGAGGCAGGGTGACCAGATGCTAGATCCATCAAAGAACAGTGCTCTACACTACAGAAACCATGGGCTATGAACTAGACAGAAACCACTGCCAAACCATTAAATTGAAATCAACTATGGTGATCATACAACAGTAATAGAGCACAAATATGTGCAATCTCACACAACATCACAGGCACACAGTAATGTAAATGAATCACATGCAGATCTCTCTCTCCCTATACATATGTACCAGGAGAGAATGAGAGAGAAAAAGAAAGATTTATAGATACAAGACACTGCAAGCACACAGGAATGCAAATGCATCACACAACAGATCTCTCTCTCTCTCTGCATATATATATATATATATATATATATATATATATATATATATATATATATATACATATATATATATATATATATATATATACACACACACACACACACACACACACACACACACACACACACACACACACACACACACACACAGATTCTTAGATACAAGATGCTACAGGCACACAATAATGTAAATGTATCGCATGCAGAGCTCTCTCTCTCTCTCTCCCCAATATGTATGTAGAGAGAGACTCCTAGATACAAGATGCTACAAACACATAGGAATACAAACGTATCATATGATGGAGTTCTATCTATATATTTATATATTTTATTTTAGGCTTTGTTTACTGGGATAGTCTGACAGGATTTAGCATGAACCCTTTTTTAGGAGAGGCCAATGAAGAAAAGCTTTGTATATTGTTCAGTTGGAGAATTTACAGTATAAGCAGAGCTGGAGCTGGCTTATCTAGGACCCAGTACTACTCTACTCCCTCAGTTCTCAAAGTGATGGAGAAAAAAAAATAAAAATGGACTTCAACTGTAGAAAGATGACTGATGCATCCACTTCTACAACAGCAAATCCAGGAAAAAAACAGACTTACAGACTTTTTAATACTGTAGATAGCAGATTAGTGCCTCTACTTCTACAAAGGTAAATCCTGAGCCACCTCAGAAGAGAAAAAAATGGACTTCAGCTCACTATGGAAAGCTGATTAGTACATTAGTTGCTACGTCATCAAATCCATCCTACCTTCAGCTCTTCATGTGAAGAGCAAAAGAAAAAATATGTAAACAACTAAAAGACTGGCTTTTACTGTAGAAAGCTGATTGATACATTTGTAACATTCAGCATCCTACAGATACACGCCCCCCTCAAAAAAAAAAAAAAAAAAAAAGAATTTAAGCATTCAGCACATTAACATCTATGTGGTGTGGAATATCACACCTCTAGCAGCCGACAGACTTCTTACATTCCAGATCATTTTCTGAAAAGTACATTTAAAAAGCACAAGATAAACAAATGTATATATTTTATGAACAGTAAAAGCTATCAAAAGTGTACAAATAGCAGTGCTATCAGTAAGAAGCATTCTTTACAATGATAATAGTCTATGCATTCATAGTCTTTTCCATAAATACTGTAATTAAGCAATAACCCATGCCTGGGTGTGGGTTATACTGGATTTACCCATGGTTGGTGTGGTTTGATCATGAGGGCGAAGCCTGAGTGACCAAACAAAGCCAACCGTGTGTAAATCTAGCATTACCCACACCCAGCCATGGGTTATTGCTATTATACAATGGTGTTAGTTTGTTTTGTATTATCTTTGTGTTGTTGTTATTTAGGTTTTTGTTTGCTTTCCTTTGTATTCTTCCACTTTTTGTGAGATAAAATAGTCCACACTTTCAGTTTGTGTTTATTGTTTATTTCTGTTTTAATTTAAATACAAGTTATTTTTTAATTTTTCAAGAAATTTTAGGAAATAATTATATAAGTAGATATAGTTGTAAAGCTTTTGGTATGTCTTCATAGTTTTAAAGCTTTTGGTATGTCTTCATGTTCTAGTTTCTTTTATATTTCTGTATTGGTTCTGACTTGATGGTTGTCTATGCTTATATGTTGGCTTGAGTTCTTCTTAGTATAGTACCTGTAATGAGAAATTGTGTTTATAGTTAATTTTATGTTTATATATTGCATCCTAGCTATCTGTCTATACACACATATATATATATATATATATATATATATATATATGGTTTTAGTATAAATTTAGAATTTACTTACTTATTTTGTTGGGTTTCAATGTTGTAGATGTTTATTGTTCCATAGTTTATAATCTGTTGTTTGTCTTGTGGTTTTTCTGATTCATTTTCCAGGTATGGATGTTCTGTGTTATGGACTTTCATTTTTTTTTCTTGGTCCGTTATCTGTTGTATTATTGATATTGTCTTCATGTATTGGATTTTTTGGTGTTTCTTGTGTTCCAGATATTATTTTTCCCCATGTTTTAAATTCATCTACTGATGATTGATAATAGGATCATAGTGATGTTTCACTTTTATGTCCTGTCACACTCGTGC